>NC_091235.1:6344114-6471614 GCF_040958095.1 Procambarus clarkii
CCCTCTCTGACCATTATGGGTCTTTTTGTACCCTCTCTGACCATTATGGGTCTTTTTGTACCCTCTCTGACCATTATGGGTCTTTCTGTACCCTCTCTGACCATTATGGGGTCTTTCTGTACCCTCTCTGACCATTATGGGGTCTTTCTGTACCCTCTCTGAGCATTATGGGACTTTTTGTACCCTCTCTGACCATTATGGGTCTTTTTGTACCCTCTCTGACCATTATGGGTCTTTCTGTACCCTCTCTGACCATTATGGGGTCTTTCTGTACCCTCTCTGACCATTATGGGTCTTTTTGTACCCTCTCTGACCATTATGGGTCTTTCTGTACCCTCTCTGACCATTATGGGGTCTTTCTGTACCCTCTCTGACCATTATGGGTCTTTTTGTACCCTCTCTGACCATTATGGGTCTTTCTGTACCCTCTCTGACCATTATGGTTTTTTTCTGTACCCTCTCTGACCATTATGGGTCTTTTCTGTACCCTCTCTGACCATTATGGGGTCTTTCTGTACCCTCTCTGACCATTATGGGGTCTTTCTGTACCCTCTCTGACCATTATGGGTCTTTCTGTACCCTCTCTGACCATTATGGGTCTTTCTGTACCTTCTCTGACCATTATGGGTCTTTCTGTACCTTCTCTGACCATTATGGGTCTTTCTGTACCCTCTCTGACCATTATGGGTCTTTCTGTACCCTCTCTGACCATTATGGGTCTTTCTGTACCCTCTCTGACCATTATGGGTCTTTCTGTACCCTCTCTGACCATTATGGGTCTTTCTGTACCCTCTCTGACCATTATGGGTCTTTCTGTACCCTCTCTGACCATTATGGGTCTTTCTGTACCCTCTCTGACCATTATGGGTCTTTCTGTACCCTCTCTGACCATTATGGGGTCTTCCTACCTCCTACTCCCCCCACCATACTTCCTCCACCCAACACCTTCGACACTCCACCTTTCACCCTTGGGAGGCGGCCTTGGAAGGGTTCGAAATTACCAGAGATGAGGTTAAAAAGCATCTGATGGATCTGGACGTGAGAAAGGCCATTAGTCTGGACGGAATCTCGCCATGGGTGTTAAAAGAGTCTGGAAGAGCACTTTGCTTGCCACTCTCCATAGTGTACAGTAGGTCACTAGAAACGGTAGACCTACCAGAAATATGGAAGACTGCTAATGTAGCACCAATATACAAAAAGGGTGACAGACAAGAGGCACTGAACTACAGGCCAGTGTCCTTAACTTGTATACCATGCAAGGTGATGGAGAAGATCGTGAGAAAACACCTAGTAACACATCTGGAGAGACGAGACTTCGTGACAACCCATCAACATGGGTTCAGGGAGGGTAAATCTTGCCTTACAGGCTTAATAGAATTCTACGATCAGGAAAAAAGTTTAAGCGAGAAAGAGAAGGATGGGTGGACTGCATTTTCTTGGACTGTCGAAAAGCCTTTGACACAGTACCCCATAAGAGGTTGTACATAAGCTGGAGAAACAGGCAGGAGTAACTGATAGGTTGCTCCAGTGGATAAGGGAGTACCTAAGCAATAGGAAGCAGAGAGTTACAGTGTGGGGTGAGACCTCAGATTGGCGTGAAATCACCAGTGGAGTCCCACAGGGCTCTGTACTCGGACCTATCCTGTTTCTGATGTACGTAAATTATCTCCCAGAGGGTATAGACTCATTCCTCTCAATGTTTGCTGACGACGCCAAAATTATGAGAAGGATTAAGACAGAAGAGGACAGCTTGAGGCTTCAAGAAGACCTGGACAAGCTGCAGGAATGGTGCAACAAATGGTTGTTAGAGTTTAACTCAAACAAATGTAATGTAATGAAGATAGGTGTAGGGAGCAGGAGACCAGATACAAGGTATCACTTGGGACATGATATACTTCAAGAGTCAGAGAGAGAGAGAGAGAGAGAGAGAGAGAGAGAGAGAGAGAGAGAGAGAGAGAGAGAGAGAGAGAGAGAGAGAGAGAGAGAGAGAGAAAGACCTGGGGGTTGATATCACGCCAGACCTGTCCCCTGAAGCCCATTCCACCCCTCCATGGCATGGTTTCGAGTGTAGTCGACACACTCAACATTGTTGCGTCCTTCAAATTATTTCTGAACTTGAAGAGACTTAAGAACGTTACCGAGCCGGATGCAATATGCGTCAAGCAACAGTATGATGGCTTAGGCTCGGGAGGAGGAGGAGGAGGAGGAGTAGGGTAAGTAATATGAGCAGGTGGGAGCCGGTCGGCCGAGCGGACAGCACGCTGAACTTGTGATCCTGTGGTCCCGGGTTCGATCCCAGGCGCCGGCGAGAAACAATGGGCAGAGTTTCTTTCACCCTATGCCCCTGCTTCCTGGGGGTGGAGGCCTGGTCGAGGACCGGGCCGCGGGGACACTAAAGCTCCGAAATCATCTCAAGAACCTCAAGATAGGTGGAAGATTGGTTGATTGGCACCTTTTCAACACCATATTTACCTAGCATTTCAGTTATAATATTACAATCTACGACCCAATAGTAGGGGGGTAGGAGGGGGGACAAATCTGATGGGATAAGGCTGTGTGGCCCAGAATCACACGACGCATCCCTGGAAGATGAAACACCGCCTCACATCCAGTAGTCAGCCATGAAACTTCACCAGCTGAAACTTTTTCGTCGACGGAGCGGCCATTGCCTCGATGACAGAAGAGAGGACATCCAAAGGGAAGGGAAACTAGAAGAATAAGAGGCAAAGGAAGAGGAACAAGAGGCAAAGGAAGAGAAACAAGAGGCGAAGGAAGAGGAGAAAGAGAAGATGGATAAAAGATGAATAGGCAAGAGAGAGAACCACAATTCGCTGTGACTCTTGTCTCGTCCTTAAACCAGTTCTGGGGTTTTCCAACTACGGAAAACACCAAACTTTGTCCTAATCAACAACACACGGTGTCAAGCAACACACTGTGTCAAGCAACACACGGTGTCAAGCAACACACTGTGTCAAGCAACACACTGTGTCAAGCAACACACTGTGTCAAGAAACACACGGTGTCAAGCAACACACGGTGTCAAGCAACACACTGTGTCAAGCAACACACTGTGTCAAGCAACACACTGTGTCAAGCAACACACTGTGTCAAGCAACACACTGTGTCAAGCAACACACGGTGTCAAGCAACACACGGTGTCAAGCAACACACGGTGTCAAGAAACAGACACTGTGTCAAGCAACACACTGTGTCAATCAACACACGGTGTCAAGCAACACACGGTGTCAAGAAACACACTGTGTCAAGCAACACACTGTGTCAAGCAACACACTGTGTCAAGCAACACACGGTGTCAAGCAACACACTGTGTCAAGCAACACACTGTCTCAAGCAACACACGGTGTCAAGCAACACACTGTGTCAAGCAACACACGGTGTCAAGCAACACACGGTGTCAAGCAACACACGGTGTCAAGCAACACACGGTGTCAAACAACCCACGGTGTCAAACAACCCACGGTGTCAAACAACACACGGTGTCAAACAACACACGGTGTCAAGCAACACACGGTGTCAAGCAACACACGGTGTCAAACAACGGCCCTAGCTTATCGAGGCCGAGGCACATAAAATGTCAATATTAGGGATTGGTCGTTTCCGTAAGAGATACGGCGTTTTATGTGAGAGAACACATGGTCATATTTCCTCGTGTTGATGGGTGTTAAGTCCCTGGATATAACGACCATTAGCGATATGCGAACTTAAACCCCCCCCCCCCCACCCACCCATGCACACGAGAACGCTTCCAGCGATACAGACGAATGCACACTCGCACACACACACACACACACACACACACACACACACACACACACACACACACACACACACACACACACACACACACACACACGCACACACGCACGCACACACGCACACACACACACACACACACACACACACACACACACACACACACACACACGCACACACACACACACACACACACACACACACACACACACACACACACACACACACACGAAAGGGAAACTATGAGGAGATAAGAAAATGCCTAGCAGATATAGCATGGGAAACAGAGCTCAGGGAAAAGACGGCCCAAGATATGATGGAATACATCACGCAAAAATGCAAGGATGCAGCAAACAAGTTTGTCCCAGTCCAAAAGGAAAACAGTGAAATGAAGATGAGAAACCCATGGTTTAATCAGAGATGTAGGCTAGCTAAACAACAAAGTAAAAGGGCATGGAGAAACTATAGGAATAACAGGACACTGGAGAGCAGAGAAAGATACCAGAATGCCAGGAATTAATATGTTAGGATGAGAAGAGAGGCAGAAAGACAATACGAAAATGACATCGCAAGCAAGGCAAAGACTCAGCCTAAATTGCTGCATAGCCACATCAGGAGAAAAACAACAGTAAAGGAACAGGTTATGAAATTAAGGTTAGGGGCAGAAGGATTCACTACAAACGACAAGGAAGTGTGTGAGGAACTGAATAAGAAATTCCAGGAGGTCTTCACCTTGGAGCAAGGAGAAATCCCAGAGATAAGAGAGGGAATAGCTAACCAGGAACCACTGGAAGAGTTTGAGATTACCAGCGGGGAAGTAAGGAAGTGTTTACTAGAATTGGATGTGACAAAGGCTATAGGTCCAGATGGAATCTCCCCTTGGATACTAAAGGAAGGAGCAGAAGAACTGTGCCTCCCGCTCTCCATGGTGTATAACAAATCACTGGCAACAGGGGAACTGCCAGAAATTTGGAAAGCAGCTAACGTAGTCCCAATATACAAGAAAGGGGATAGACAGGAGGCACTGAATTACAGACCAGTGTCCCTAACCTGCATACCATGCAAGTTGATGGAGAAGATTGTGCGAAGAAAGCTAGTGGAACATCTGGAGCGAAAGAACTTTGTAACACAGCATCAACATGGATTCAGGGATGGCAGGTCCTGCCTCACAGGGTTACTTGAATTCTACGACCAGGCAACAAAAATAAGGCAAGAAAGAGAAGGGTGGGCAGACTGCATATTTTTGGATTGTCAGAAAGCCTTTGACACAGTGCCACACAAGAGGCTAGTGAAAAAACTGGAGATGCAGGCTGGAGTGAAAGGGAAGGTACTCCGTTGGATACAGGAGTACCTAAGTAACAGGAGACAACGAGTCAGTGTGAGGGGTGAGGTCTCAGATTGGCGAGACGTTACGAGTGGAGTACCGCAGGGGTCAGTCCTTGGACCTATACTGTTTCTGATATATGTAAATGATCTTCCAGAGGGTATAGAATCGTTTCTCTCAATGTTTGCCGATGATGCAAAAATTATGAGGAGGATTGAAACTGAGGACGATAGTAGGAGGCTACAAGATGACCTAGACAGACTGAGTGAATGGTCCAACAAATGGCTGTTGAAGTTCAACCCGAGTAAATGCAAAGTAATGAAACTAGGTGGTGGAAATAGGAGGCCAAACACAGGATACAGAATAGGAGATGAAGTACTTAATGAAACGAACAGAGAGAAAGATCTAGGAGTTTATATCACACCAAACCTGTCTCCTGAAGCCCACATAAAAAGAATAACGTCTGCGGCATATGCGAGGCTGGCTAACATCAGAATAGCGTTCAGGAACCTGTGTGAGGAATCATTCAGAATCTTGTACACCACATATGTAAGACCAATCCTGGAGTATGCGGCCCCAGCATGGAGCCCGTACCTTGTCAAGCACAAGACGAAGCTGGAAAAAGTACAAAGGTATGCCACTAGACTAGTCCCAGAACTAAGAGGCATGAGTTACGAGGAAAGGCTGCGGGAAATGCACCTTACGACACTGGAAGACAGAAGAGTAAGGGGAGACATGATCACAACCTACAAAATCCTCAGAGGAATCGACCGGGTAAACAAGGATAAACTATTCAACACTGGTGGGACGCGAACAAGGGGACACAGGTGGAAACTGAGTACCCACATGAGCCACAGAGACGTTAGAAGGAACTTTTTTAGTGTCAGAGTAGTTAACGGATGGAATGCATTAGGCAGTGATGTGGTGGAGGCTGACTCCATACACAGTTTCAAATGTAGATATGATAGAGCCCAGTAGGCTCAGGAATCTGTACACCAGTTGATTGACAGTTGAGAGGCGGGACCAAAGAGCCAAAGCTCAACCCCCGCAAGCACAAATAGGTGAGTACAAATAGGTGAGTACACACACACACACACACACACACACACACACACGCACACCTTCGCAAATAGAGTGGTAGACGGTTGGAACAAGTTAGGTGAGAGGGTGGTGGAGGCCAAGACCGTCAGTAGTTTCAAAGCGTTATATGACAAAGAGTGCTGGGAAGACGGGACACCACGAGCGTAGCTCTCATCCTGTAACTACACTTAGGTAATTACACTTAGGTAATTACACACATGCACGCACTCAGACGAAGTCTCACGCACAAGTTGGGATTTGAGAAGACTTCCACAAGAACACGAACGTTTAATCCCATACACGAACGGCTACACTCACAATACCTGATCTTGAGACACAAACACAGTCACCGTAGCCTTCAATATTTCCTGTAGATGTGTTTAAGGCAATTTCGTCAACATTTGTCTAAGTCTTCCGCGCGTCTTGGAACTGATCTTCAGCATGAATGACTTCAATTAACAATAACATTCTGTACTTCCGGGCTTGAGAATGGTCCAGGACGGACCGAAACGTCGTCGTCCCTTTACTTTCTAGTGTGTGGTCTGGTCAACATACTTTAGCCACGTTATTGTGACTCATCGCCTGCATCTGGGGTTTAATATTTCAACTTAATCCCCCAGTTCGATTCCCGTCCAGGACGAGGTGCTTTGGCACGTTTCATTGCATCAGAAGTCTATGTGTATATAGCACTAAGTAGACACTTCGGAGTTATCCGACTGTTGTGGGATTCATCTTGGGGGAGGAAAGTCAGTAGTTGGACTACGCACCTCCACCCAGTACTTCTCTGAGACACCAGCAATAGTCAAAGGCTCCCTGGCATGGTTCTTAAGATTGAGACAAGCCCCCAATAAATTTCAAGCTCCGCCTACATATAGTGATCATTAGACGAGAAGCGACAACGTTTCGGTCCGTCCTGAACCATTACGACAGGAGTTGATAATGGTCCAGAACGGACCGAAATGTCGTCGCTGCTGTGTCTTCTGAGTTGTGGTTTGGTCATCATCACCTTTGAATCACAAAGAACAGAACAGCTTCACAGGTCTGAAGCCTTCATGAAAATCAGCCTCACCTTCCTCTCAAGCAAACATCTCTACAGAGCGAAAAACCTCAACATCCCGGACTGTATGTAGACCCCTTTTGCAATAATGAATACAACAGGCGACTACGTAATCCATGAACACTCTTTTCCCATAGATCCAGACGAACCACCCTCCAGTAAATGTTGACGAGACTCGTCCCTACCCTTCTGACTTGCCAGGACCCGACATCCTGAATGACGTCCCAGATGACCCAGAGGATTGGGTCCTCCCAGGCCCAATCTTCACTTGAAGAAGTAATTAAGCAACATGAAATAACATAGAAGGATGATGCGGCGAGGAAAACACCTCAAAAAGCCACAGTCACCGGCTCGAAACCCACAAGATGGACAGCCGCCCACCACCAACACCACACGCAAACCAGCCCAAGCTTATAGACTGATTAATTGAACACTACTACCAGCATTACCACCACTACCAGCATTACCACCACACCCACACTCTAATATAAATCTAAAGTGAAAGGCCACGTTAAGACTTTTCATCTCGTTCTTGTCCCATCCTCGTCCTATATTTCCGATTCCTTATAATTCCCATCCTCCATCCCTCTGCCATGGCTGGGTGAGGGATGGCGCCATCCTCACCAAAATCTTTGGTCATGAAATTGGAAATTTGACCAAGGTTGACGGTGGTAAGCCTCACCAGCTTAAGCTAGCTGGTCAAGCTGGCTATTCCCTTATATATGTTTCTCATTGCCCCTGCCAATGAGAAACTTCCAAACATACGTTATTTGCATATCTCTTGGGCATATCCAACCAAGAGATGTGAAGGAAGGTCACATGAATAGCACATACTGCCTCGTATACACTGATACATATTACTGTATGGATGACGAGTGGAGTTCAAACACATTTGAGAAGAATGTGGGTGAAGGAAATCACTGGCGGCTAAATACAAATAATAATCGACTAAATCTTTGGGAAAGACACAGAAATCTCTGCTTAGGTCTGCAAGAGGAAACGTCAAACCAGAAGCGACAATGCTCTGTGGTCCTACAAAGACACCAGGGCTTCACTCCAGACTGTCCAAACAACGGCCCGAGGGCAACATTCGGTTCGCCCCAAGATTGTATCCGGGCGGCGGCAACAAAAGATATATATAATATATAAATAATACATTTATTGATTTTCCTTCGCTTTTTCTCGACCAGTTCCAGTTCGTGGCAGCCACCATCAAAACAGTTCCACTCACGGACACATTGGTGAATATTGTTATGATAATGGAGAGAGTGTACTGGGAGCCAGTTTGTACTCCCTTTGACATCTGTGGTGTGTAGCGAACCAGCACTTATCACTAGCTGTGAGGGCGGTGTGTAGCGAGCCAGCACTTATCACTAGCTGTGAGGGAGGTGTGGAGCGAACCAGCACTTATCACTAGCTGTGAGGGCGGTGTGTAGCGAGCCAGCACTTATCACTAGCTGTGAGGGCGGTGTGTAGCGAGCCAGCACTTATCACTAGCTGTGAGGGCGGTGTGTAGCGAGCCAGCACTTATCACTAGCTGTGAGGGCGGTGTGTAGCGAGCCAGCACTTATCACTAGCTGTGAGGGAGGTGTGTAGCGAGCCAGCACTTATCACTAGCTGTGAGGGCGGTGTGTAGCGAGCCAGCCCTAATAACTAGCTGTGAGGGTGGTGTGTAGCGAGCCAGCACTTATCACTAGCTGTGAGGTCGGTGTGTAGCGAACCAGCACTTATCACAAGCTGTGAGGGCGGTGTGTAGCGAGCCAGCACTTATCACTAGCTGTGAGGGAGGTGTGGAGCGAACCAGCACTTATCACTAGCTGCGAGGGCGGTGTGTAGCGAGCCAGCACTTATCACTAGCTGTGAGGGCGGTGTGTAGCGAGCCAGCACTTATCACTAGCTGTGAGGGCGGTGTGTAGCGAGCCAGCCCTAATCACTAGCTGTGAGGGCGGTGTGTAGCGAGCCAGCCCTAATCACTAGCTGCGAGGGCGGAGTGTGGCGAGCCAGCCCTAATCACTAGCTGTGAGGGCGGTGTGTAGCGAGCCAGCACTTATCACTAGCTGTGAGGGCGGTGTGTAGCGAGCCAGCACTTATCACTAGCTGTGAGGGCGGTGTGTAGCGAGCCAGCACTTATCACTAGCTGTGAGGGAGGTGTGGAGCGAACCAGCACTTATCACTAGCTGCGAGGGCGGGGTGTAGCGAGCCAGCACTTATCACTAGCTGTGAGGGCGGTGTGTAGCGAGCCAGCACTTATCACTAGCTGTGAGGGCAGTGTGTAGCGAGCCAGCACTTATCACTAGCTGTGAGGGCGGTGTGTAGCGAACCAGCACTTATCACTAGCTGTGAGGGCGGTGTGTAGCGAGCCAGCCCTAATCACTAGCTGTGAGGGCGGTGTGTAGCGAGCCAACCCTAATCACTAGCTGTGAGGGCGGAGTGTAGCGAGCCAGCCCTAATCACTAGCTGTGAGGGCGGTGTGTAGCGAGCCAGCCCTAATCACTAGCTGTGAGGGCGGTGTGTAGCGAGCCAGCCCTAATCACTAGCTGTGAGGGCGGTGTGTAGCGAGCCAGCCCTAATCACTAGCTGTGAGGGCGGTGTGTAGCGAACCAGCCCTTATCACTAGCTGTGAGGGCGGTGTGTAGCGAGCCAGCACTTATCACTAGCTGTGAGGGCGTGGTGTAGCGAACCAGCTCTTATCACTAGCTGTGAGGGCGGGGTGTAGCGAGCCAGCACTTATCACTAGCTGTGAGGGTGGTGTGTAGAGAGCCAGCACTTATCACTAGCTGTGAGGGCGGTGTGTAGCGAACCAGCCCTAATCACTAGCTGTGAGGGCGGTGTGTAGCGAACCAGCCCTAATCACTAGCTGTGAGGGCGGAGTGTAGCGAACCAGCCCTAATCACTAGCTGTGAGGGCGGTGTGTAGCGAGCCAGCACTTATCACTAGCTGTGAGGGCGGTGTGTAGCGAGCCAGCACTTATCACTAGCTGTGAGGGCGGTGTGTAGCGAGCCAGCACTTATCACTAGCTGTGAGGGCGGTGTGTAGCGAGCCAGCACTTATCACTAGCTGTCAGGCGCGAGGCTTAACGCACTAAGCCCTGGGAATTAACGGACTCTTTGGGCCGCGTAATTACCGTAGTTGGTAATTGTCCCGTGAATAATTAAACGCGAATATATTTTGCAGTAATTAATGACAGTCAGGTGTGTGTGTGGTTAGTTTGTGCACGAGGTGTGCACATTACCCCACACCTGCTGCCTCTCCACGCCCCTGCCTCTCTCCGGAGTGAGGCGCTCGACTGCCTCAAAGACTTCATCACCCAGCAAAAAAATCAGTTATCAGAATTGTAACAAAATCTGTCTATAGTCAGCTTTAAATATTCTAAACACACACATACACATACACACACACACACACACACACACACACACACACACACACACACACACACACACACACACACACACATACACACACACACACATGTTGACAAATGGAATGCATTAGGAAGTGATGTGGTGGAGGCTGACTCCATACACAGTTTCAAGTGTAGATATGACAGAGCCCGATAGGCTCAGGAATCTGTACACCTGTTGATTGACGGTTGAGAGGCGGGACCAAAGAGCCAGAGCTCAACCCCCGCAAACACAACTAGGTGAGTACACACACACACACCACACCACACACACACACACACACACCACACACACACACACACACCACACACACACACACACACACACACCACACACACCACACACACACACACACACGCTTCCAAACTACTGGAGGTGGCGACTAGAAACTTCTTAACCCAGCATGTCAGTGAACCCACAAGGATGAGAGGAAACGACGAACCAGCGAGACTCGACCTGGTTTTCACCCTGAACGACTCTGACATAAGAGAAATCAGTTTTGAGGACCCAGTAGGAATGAGCGACCACAGTGTATTGGTGTTTGAGTACCTGATTGAAGAAGGGTTATTGAACTCGAGAAGGGATACCGAAACCAAAAGGTTAGCATACCGAAAGGGAAACTATGAGGAGATAAGAAAATGCCTAGCAGATATAGCATGGGAAACAGAGCTCAGGGAAAAGACGGCCCAAGATATGATGGAATACATCACGCAAAAATGCAAGGATGCAGCAAACAAGTTTGTCCCAGTCCAAAAGGAAAACAGTGAAATGAAGATGAGAAACCCATGGTTTAATCAGAGATGTAGGCTAGCTAAGCAGCAAAGTAAAAGGGCATGGAGAAACTATAGGAATAACAGGACACTGGAGAGCAGAGAAAGATACCAGAATGCCAGGAATGAATATGTTAGGATGAGAAGAGAGGCAGAAAGACAATACGAAAATGACATCGCAAGCAAGGCAAAGACTCAGCCTAAATTGCTGCATAGCCACATCAGGAGAAAAACAACAGTAAAGGAACAGGTTATGAAATTAAGGTTAGGGGCAGAAGGATTCACTACAAACGACAAGGAAGTGTGTGAGGAACTGAATAAGAAATTCCAGGAGGTCTTCACCTTGGAGCAAGGAGAAATCCCAGAGATAAGAGAGGGAATAGCTAACCAGGAACCACTGGAAGAGTTTGAGATTACCAGCGGGGAAGTAAGGAAGTGTTTACTAGAATTGGATGTGACAAAGGCTATAGGTCCAGATGGAATCTCCCCTTGGATACTAAAGGAAGGAGCAGAAGAACTGTGCCTCCCGCTCTCCATGGTGTATAACAAATCACTGGCAACAGGGGAACTGCCAGAAATTTGGAAAGCAGCTAACGTAGTCCCGATATACAAGAAAGGGGATAGACAGGAGGCACTGAATTACAGACCAGTGTCCCTAACCTGCATACCATGCAAGTTGATGGAGAAGATTGTGCGAAGAAAGCTAGTGGAACATCTGGAGCGAAAGAACTTTGTAACACAGCATCAACATGGATTCAGGGATGGCAGGTCCTGCCTCACAGGGTTACTTGAATTCTACGACCAGGCAACAAAAATAAGGCAAGAAAGAGAAGGGTGGGCAGACTGCATATTTTTGGATTGTCAGAAAGCCTTTGACACAGTGCCACACAAGAGGCTAGTGAAAAAACTGGAGATGCAGGCTGGAGTGAAAGGGAAGGTACTCCGTTGGATACAGGAATACCTAAGTAACAGGAGACAACGAGTCAGTGTGAGGGGTGAGGTCTCAGATTGGCGAGACGTTACGAGTGGAGTACCGCAGGGGTCAGTCCTTGGACCTATACTGTTTCTGATATATGTAAATGATCTTCCAGAGGGTATAGAATCGTTTCTCTCAATGTTTGCCGATGATGCAAAAATTATGAGGAGGATTGAAACTGAGGACGATAGTAGGAGGCTACAAGATGACCTAGACAGAGTGAATGGTCCAACAAATGGCTGTTGAAGTTCAACCCGAGTAAATGCAAAGTAATGAAACTAGGTGGTGGAAATAGGAGGCCAAACACAGGATACAGAATAGGAGATGAAGTACTTAATGAAACGAACAGAGAGAAAGATCTAGGAGTTGATATCACACCAAACCTGTCTCCTGAAGCCCACATAAAAAGAATAACGTCTGCGGCATATGCGAGGCTGGCTAACATCAGAACAGCGTTCAGGAACCTGTGTAAGGAATCATTCAGAATCTTGTACACCACATATGTAAGACCAATCCTGGAGTATGCGGCCCCAGCATGGAGCCCGTACCTTGTCAAGCACAAGACGAAGCTGGAAAAAGTCCAAAGGTATGCCACTAGACTAGTCCCAGAACTAAGAGGCATGAGTTACGAGGAAAGGCTGCGGGAAATGCACCTTACGACACTGGAAGACAGAAGAGTAAGGGGAGACATGATCACAACCTACAAAATCCTCAGAGGAATCGACCGGGTAAACAAGGATAAACTATTCAACACTGGTGGGACGCGAACAAGGGGACACAGGTGGAAACTGAGTACTCACATGAGCCACAGAGACGTTAGAAGGAACTTTTTTAGTGTCAGAGTAGTTAACGGATGGAATGCATTAGGCAGTGATGTGGTGGAGGCTGACTCCATACACAGTTTTAAATGTAGATATGATAGAGCCCAGTAGGCTCAGGAATCTGTACACCAGTTGATTGACAGTTGAGAGGCGGGACCAAAGAGCCAAAGCTCAACCCCCGCAAGCACAAATAGGTGAGTACAAATAGGTGAGTACACACACACACACACACACACACACACACACACACCATACACACACCACACACACACCACACACACACCACACACACACCACACACACACACCACACACACACACACACACACACACACACACACACACACTGTAGTTTCAAAGCGTTATATGACAAAGAGTGCTGGGAAGACGGGACACCACGAGCGTAGCTCTCATCCTGTAACTACACTTAGGTAATTACACTTACACACACACATCTAGTAGACAGAAGAGTTAGATGGGATATGATCACCACATTCAAGATTCTCAAGGGAATTGATAGGGTAGATAAAGACAGGCTATTTAACACAAGGGGCACACTCACTAGGGGACACAGGTGGAAATTGAGTGCCCAAATGAGCCACAGAGATATTAGAAAGAACTTTTTTAGTGTCAGAGTGGTTGACAAATGGAATGCATTAGGAAGTGATGTGGTGGAGGCTGACTCCATACACAGTTTCAAGTGTAAATATGGTAGAGCCCAATAGGCTCAGGAACCTGTACACCTGTTGATTGACGGTTGAGAGGCGGGACCAAAGAGGCAGTGCTCAATCCCCGCAAGCACAATTAGGTGAGTACAATTAGGTGAGTACATCATGAACATTTCACACCTACACAGCCTTACGCCTCAATACTAACTCTGGTAGGGCGCCTGACAGCTGAGTAGACAGTGCTTCGGATTCGTAGTCCTGAGTTTCCGGGTTCGATCCCCGGTGGAGGCGGAGACAAATGGGCAGAAAGTCTCTTTTCACCGTGATGTCCTTGTTACCTAGTAGTAAATAGGTACCTGGGAGTTAGACAGCTGCTACGGGCTGCTTCGTTGGGGATATGTTACAGAAAGGAGGCCTGGTTGAGGACCGGGCCGCGGAGACCCTAAGCCCCGAAATCATCTCAAGATAAGCTGGTTTGAAACTATTCCTTTATGGCTTCAGTGGAACCCATGATCACCACACATGAAGCAGCTCTGCTTTTCCTAGAAAATCACAGATACGACAAAAAAATTAAACTAAAAAATTTGATATAATTTAATACCAAATTACTAACACAAACGGTATTTTTGACTTTCTTTTGCTCCATTTATTAGTGTTATTTTCTTAGAAAATTAAAATTAATAAAAACAAATACATAAAATTAATGCTTTTTCATATTATCTATTACACATTATATGATATAAAATGTGAAAGAGTCTTGAACATGAAGGATGAGACATGTACATACAACGGTAAAACTTATTCCAAGCTTGTAAATCGTCTCCAATATACTTTAAAATAATATGTAAAATAAACTAAAATCGCAAAAATAGGTATAAGGTGTAAATGTCAGGTTTTGAAGGGAGCATCTCTGCCGAGTTTGACCCTGTTGTCTGCGGTCAAGTCTGCCGCCAATTCTTTTCAGCATTTTCCGCCTTTTGAAGGTCTACCATGTTTTTCAAGGTGAGAAGACCTGGTTGAACATGACATCGTTTGGGATCTTTATCTTAGACACGTGAACTCGGGTCGAATATTGCACTTTAGGCTGTATTTTAGTGAATGGATCAATAATTACTTTGCGCAGTTAAGAGGGCTAATGGGGCTTAGGATCTGAAGGAAGCCAATCCGTTTGCATTAACACATTATAAGGTGATATGCTTGACCCCTTATTGTGGGGGACTGAAGTTCAAATATGCTGATAACTGCACTCAAATGCTCAAGATACAAAATGCTAACTGCTAGGAGATTCATTAATCCCGCTTTGCAACAGCTAGTACCAGGCACTGACAGGTTACATCTGTGACGGTACGACGTTGCAACTAGGAAACGTCTGGCATACGTTTATTGCACAGAATAGAAATTACCATTTTAAGGATGAAGTTCGTCTTTCCAATGATGTCAAAGCCAGGAGATGAACCAATGAAGGTGACCAAGAAACGTATTGCCACAAAAAACATGGCGACCCTTCTCGACAGCAGTGGTTGCAAAACCACTTCTGTCGAGAAGGGAAGGAGAGAGACGTGAGAGAGAGAGAGAGAGAGAGAGAGAGAGAGAGAGAGAGAGAGAGAGAGAGAGAGAGAGAGAGAGAGAGAGAGAGAGAGAGAGAGAGAGAGATTTACCAGTAGTTAACGAGGTTTTCTATTTTGATTCTATCCAAAGGAGATAATTGGACTGAACATGATCACTTAGAGCGAGGGTATGGCCGCCAACCCCTGGCAGGGAACGTATACCTTTTCACTGTTCCCACCTTAACCAACAAAGACCACCATTTCTTCCACCAACTTGGCCTCTACACGCAAGCCCTTCCTCCTCCCAACTTAGTCTACACAGACCAGTCTACCACCTATCCTGTAAACCACATTGTGTACATTACAATATATAAAACAAAATAATATTTCCTATCCACGCTGACAAATGGAAATTCCACTTATCATGCCTAATTACACTAATAATGCTGGCAATATAAAAGCTATTCCCTAATTAATCTAGTTCTTAATCTGGTTGAACAAGGATTCATGTTTACTTCGCTATCTGAGATGTTGGATTATTAAGCAGGCGAAGAGTCACAATAACGTGGCTAAAGTATATTGACCAGACCACACAATGGATTATTAATCTAATGTCTCTAATTCACTTAAGTGCTTCTTGGGGTGTCTACAAAGGTTGCACAGCTTCCACTTGAGTCAGAGTTAAGTGCTCTCATGGGTAGGATTGTCCGGTCAATATTCTAGGGGTCAATGGTCTGGATGTAATGACTTCTTTGATGTCTTTGATGGTTTTAGCTGTTATGTGGCTAATGTCGTGGCACCTGTGGCTGGCACCTGTGGTTGGGTGGCACCTGTGGCTGGCACCTGTGGTTGGGTGCCAACTGTGGCAGTTAGGGAAAACTGTACTACTGATCGTCAAGTCAGGCACCAAGGTTAGTTGTGATGGTGGCACTAAAAATGGTAAGGCAGGACTACGTAAGAGTAATAATGTCACTGACAGTAAAACTAGAGGCTCTTACTGTTGGCTCTTACTGTTGGCTCTTACTGTTGGCTCTTACTGTTGGCTCTTACTGTTGGCTCTTACTGGAAGACTATTCTATTACTGGAGCTGTCACCTGTGTGTGAGTTGTGGTGACGGAACGTCAGGAGTGAGGAACTCTCTCTCTCTCTCTCTCTCTCTCTCTCTCTCTCTCTCTCTCTCTCTCTCTCTCTCTCTCTCTCTCTCTCTCTCTCTCTCTCTCTCAGGAGCAGTTACTAGCGTCACTTAAACGTCAGACCCCAAGTGTGAAAGTGCGTCAAAAAACGAAGCCTGTGAACGCGGGCTGCTCATACTGTGAACGCTGTCAGCGAGGAATAAGAGACTGCTGCTTTTATGTTCGAAGTTCGAGGTATGTGCAACTCTCGCAGCCAGCACACAGACACACATCGCCAACCCAAGGAAGACCCAATATTCCCCCCCCCCCCTACCCAATTATGTCTCTCACTCTTCATCAAGTTCGTCAGTTCCTCCTCATCGCTTTAAGAAACATCATCCACGAACCCAAGTCGTCATGAGAGAGGACGAAGCCTGAGTACACAGGCGATCATCTTAATTAAATTTCTCATCTCAGATGTGTTTTATCACATCAAAGCTTTCCTCATCATTCTGGAGATGAGGAGTCATGTCTCTCACTTCTCCCACCGGTCTTCCCGCTACCCGCAGCTGCCTCCATCATCAGACAGTAATGGAACTGAGGAAAAAGGTAGTTACAGGAACTGCAGGCGTCGACAGACTGGAGAATGAGACACATTGTGTCGCAGCTGGTGTTCGGTGGAGGGATAGAGAGAGAGAGAGAGAGAGAGAGAGAGAGAGAGAGAGAGAGAGAGAGAGAGAGAGAGAGAGAGAGAGAGAGAGAGCGGAAGCATGGTAAACAGAATGGAAAAGAGTGAGAGGGAGAGAAAGAGACGAAGAGCGAGACATTCCACAAGAGACAGCTTACATTAGTCATTTAAGCTTGAGAGGCATCAGTCACCTGCATGAGGACCTCACACAAGCCTGTTCCGGCTGTCCAAGACGTTATCTTCCAATCACCACATTAATGACACTTTCGCCTTAACTATATTTCCGGTAACATATCTGAGCACACGAGGACAGACTGTCATATTTTGTGCGTCCCGAGGACAGGCATCAGCGGCTCGGTGGGGCTACCGAGCAACGTTAATGTCCTCCATAGGGGAATTTAGACCAATCATGTGACAAGCTTGATGTCTCAACCAATCAGATCGCATCATCCAGATGGAGACAAAACACGCCAGTTAAGCTGGTAACAGAAAACGGGACTAATCCGATTCCAATCCAAGTCTTAAGCAGGATTATCTCAATCACCATCGCGAATAAAAGCTTCCCAGACTTTAAATGACCCATTAGACTATGGGTGACGTGGCCGAACATAGCAGATGCAAAACCGAAACAGCTCATCCTGTCGATTATTTTATATATTTAAAATGCACCATTTTGCTAACTATTATCAAGCGAATGTTTTAATCAAAAGTGAGGGAGGGGGGGAAGGAATGGGGAGGGAAGGAATGGGGGGGAAGGAATGGGGGGGAAGGAATGGGGGGGAAGGAATGGGGGGGGGAAGGAATGGGGGGGAAGGAATAGGGGGGAAGGAATGGGGGGGGAAGGAATGGGGGGGGGGGGGGAAGGAATGGGGGGGAAGGAATGGGGGGAAGGAAAATCCTGTGAGCTCCCTACGTCACCTGGGAACCACCTCGTGAAAGAATATTATACACATCTTTAGTGGTATAAATATTGCAAATAATAATAATAATAACAATAATAATAATAATAATAATAATAATAATAAAGTTTCTCGTGTAATAGTGTGCAGGGAAATAAAGTTCAGTGAGTGATATGTGAACTACAAAGATGCTTTAATACTGAATATTATAGTGGGAATTAAAGAGGAACTCTTGGGTTGATTGGGACTCCTAAAACTTACCTCACACCACCACCACCATAGCTCACACCACCACCATACCTCACAACACCACCATACCTCACACCACCACCACCATAGCTCACACCACCACCATACCTCACAACACCACCATACCTCACAACACCACCATACCTCACAACACCACCATACCTCACACCACCATACCTCACAACACCACCATACCTCACAACACCACCATACCTCACAACACCACCATACCTCACAACACCACCACACCTCACAACACCATACCTTACCTCACACCACCACCATACCTCACAACACCACCATACCTCACAACACCATACCTTACCTCACAACACCATACCTCACACCACCACCATACCTCACAACACCACCATACCTCACAACACCACCATACCTCACACCACCACCATACCTCACAACACCACCATACCTCACAACACCATACCTTACCTCACAACACCATACCTCACACCACCACCATACCTCACAACACCATACCTTACACCACCACCACCATACCTCACACCACCACCACCATACCTCACAACACCATACCTCACACCACCACCACCATACCTCACAACACCACCATACCTCACACCACCACCACCATACCTCACAACACCACCATACCTCACAACACCACCATACCTCACAACACCATACCTCACACCACTAGCATACCTCACAACACCACCATACCTCACAACACCACCATACCTCACAACACCATACCTCACAACACCACCATACCTCACAACACCAAACCTCACACCACCACCATACCTCACAACACCAAACCTCACACCACCACCATACCTCACAACACCATACCTCACACCACCACCATACCTCACAACACCACCATACCTCACACCACCACCACCCACCATACCTCACACCACCACCACCACCATACCTCACACCACCACCACCACCATACCTCACACCACCACCATACCTCACAACACCACCATACCTCACACCACCACCACCACCATACCTCACAACACCACCATACCTCACACAACCACCACCACCATACCTCACACCACCACCACCACCATACCTCACAACACCACCATACCTCACACCACCACCACCACCATACCTCACACCACCACCACCACCATACCTCACACCACCACCATACCTCACACCACCACCACCACCATACCTTACACCACCACCACCACCATACCTCACAACACCACCATACCTCACAACACCACCATACCTCACACCACCACCACCACCATACCTCACACCACCACCACCACCATACCTCACAACACCACCATACCTCACACCACCACCACCACCATATACCTCACAACACCACCATACCTCACACCACCACCATACCTCACACCACCACCATACCTCACAACACCACCATACCTTCCAACACCAATATACCTCACAACACCACCATACCTCACAACACCACCATACCTTCCAACACCACCATACCTCACAACACCACCATACCTCACAACACCACCACCACCACCATACCTCACAACACCACCATACCTCACACCACCACCATACCTCACAACACCACCACCACCATACTTCACAACACCACCATACCTCACACCACCACCACCACCATACCTCACAACACCACCACCACCACCATACTTCACAACACCACCATACCTCACACCACCACCACCACCATACCTCACACTACAACCACCACCATACCTCACACCACCACCACCACCATACCTCACAACACCACCATACCTCACACCACCACCATACCTCACAACACCACCACCACCACCATACTTCACAACACCACCATACCTCACACCACCACCACCACCATACCTCACACCACCACCACCACCATACCTCACAACACCACCACCACACCTCACAACACCACCACCACCACCATACTTCACAACACCACCATACCTCACACCACCACCACCACCATACCTCACACCACCACCACCACCATACCTCACACCACCACCACCACCATACCTCACACCACCACCACCACCATACCTCACACCACCACCACCACCATACCTCACAACACCACCACCACCATACCTCACACCACCACCACCATACCTCACAACACCACCATACCTCACACCACCACCATACCTCACAACACCACCATACCTCACACCACCACCACCACCATACCTCACACCACCACCATACCTCACCACCACCACCACCACCATACCTCAAAACACCACCATACCTCACACCACCACCACCATACCTCACACCACCACCACCATACCTCACACCACCACCACCATACCTCACAACACCACCACCATACCTCACAACACCACCACCATACCTCACAACACCACCACCATACCTCACAACACCACCACCATACCTCACAACACCACCATACCTCACACCACCACCACCATACGTCACACCACCACCACCATACCTCACAACACCACCATACCTCTCACCACCACCATACCTCACAACACCACCACCACCATACCTCACAACACCACCATACCTCTCACCACCACCATACCTCACAACACCACCACCACCATACCTCACAACACCACCACCACCATACCTCACAACACCACCACCACCATACCTCACAACACCACCACCACCATACCTCACAACACCACCATACCTCTCAACACCACCATACCTCTCACCACCGCCATACCTCACAACACCACCATACCTCACAACACCGCCATACCTCACAACACCGCCATACCTCACAACACCATTATACCTCACAACACCACCATACCTCACAACACCGCCATACCTCACAACACCACCATACCTCACACCACCACCACCATACCTCACAACACCACCATACCTCACAACACCACCATACCTCACACCACCACCACCATACCTCACAACACCACCATACCTCACAACACCACCATACCTCACACCACCACCACCATACCGCACAACACCACCATACCTCACAACACCACCATACCTCACACCACCACCACCATACCTCACAACACCACCATACCTCACACCACCACCACCATACCTCACAACACCACCATACCTCACAATACCACCATACCTCACACCACCACCACCACCATACCTCACACCACCACCACCATACCTCACAACACCACCATACCTCACAACACCACCATACCTCACAACACCACCATACCTCACACCACCACCATACCTAACAACACCACCATACCTCACACCATCACCATACCTCACACCATCACCATACCTCACAACACCACCATACCTCACACCACCACCACCATACCTAACAACACCACCATACCTCACACCACCACCATACCTAACAACACCACCATACCTCACACCATCACCATACCTAACAACACCATACCTCACACCACCACCACCATACCTAACAACACCACCATACCTCACAACACCACCACCACCACCATACTTCACAACACCACCATACCTCACAACACCACCACCATACCTCACACCACCACCACCATACCTCACAACACCACCACCATACCTCACAACACCACCATACCTCACAACACCACCACCATACCTCACAACACCACCATACCTCACACCAACACCACCATACCTCACAACACCACCATACCTCACAACACCATACCTCACACCACTAGCATACCTGACACCACCACCATACCTCACAACACCACCACCATACCTCACAACACCACCATACCTCACACCAACACCACCATACCTCACAACACTACCATACCTCACAACACCACCATACCTCACAACACCACCATACCTCACAACACCACCTTACCTCACACCACCACCATACCTCACAACACCACCACCATACCTCACAACACTACCATACCTCACAACACCACCATACCTCACAACACCACCACCATACCTCACAACACCACCATACCTCACAACACCACCATACCTCACACCACCACCATACCTCACAACACCACCACCATACCTCACAACACCACCACCATACCTCACAACACCACCACCATACCTCACAACACCATACCTCACAACACCACCATACTTCACAACAAGATAACTGAAAGATACTTCAATGTAATTAAGCCATGGTGCCTATGAGAAAATATTTGGTTATGAAATGGGATCGAACCCTCCCCCGTCTCTGGACCACTCAGGTACACGGACTTCACCGTCTGAACCACGATGAGATAAGGATTTAAATTTTAGCTCATCTGGGTTAAGAATAAAAGTCATATTAGGAGATTCTGAGTGTGTGTGTGTCCGAAGATTGTATCGCGTGTGCCGTAATCATGGCAGCCACCACGCCCCTCTCTTGGTCATCACAAAAAACAAATTTTGTTCTGATGGGCTTAATGACTAACACTGCACTATATAATACGGGTTTAGAGGGGTGGTGGGGGGGGAGAGGGAGGTGTGTGTGTGTGTGTGTGTGTGTGTGTGTGTGTGTGTGTGTGTGTGTGTGTGTGTGTGTGTGTGTGTGTGTGTGTGTGTGTAGAAAAGCCACATTAAGTAATTGCAAGAAGTGTGGTCTGAAATACTGGTAATTACCCTCATATTCTGACTAGTCTTCAAAAGCCTCGTTTGAGCGGTAACTGCTGACATTTTGGGACAGGCTCCTTAACCCTTATATTCGTGATCCATTTCTGCCGTGTTCACTTGACCTACGCCAAGATTCATCACCAAGCATTTACGCAACACCTTACGAAACCTGTTCATCTTTCCTCAATTATTGTGGCTTTATATTTAAAACATTCCGACCTTCGAATCTTCACATCCCATGGTTATTGTTATAGAAAACTTCGTTGCACTTCTACGATTATAACTTTTCAATAAGTCCAAACACAAGCGACATAATTAAGGAAAGATACATATGTTTCGTAAGTTGTTGCGTCAATTCTTGACGATTCGTGGCACTATCTAGGATGGTGCCAGTCTCCTGGCTCTTCTACACACACCCTCTAGATGATGGTCATTTGCATTCGGGTGAACCTTGTAACCCACACGAATATAACCCAACAACTCAGATCTTAACTAACTTTGCTACCTTGTTACAGCGGGACTTTGAACAACGAGCCTCAGCTCAACCCAATTAACCACACAGGCAACCTCACCTGCCACACCTGTCAACCTCACCCCCCCAAACAGGCTCCTCCTGTGGCAACCACGCACCAACGACCCTTCCACAACACACTGCTCTAACAACCACGCCCTAACATCACAACACAAGCACAGTTGGTTGTGGCCCTGAGCTGCCGGGCCACTTTGCCGAGGGCTGGCCACAGGGGAAGGTGTGGTCCCAGTGAGAACCAGGGCCTTTAATTTCCGTAATGACGTCTACCAACTAAGCAACTCTGTGGATGAACGAGGTAACGGGAGGTAGAGGGGAGGTGGGGAGGGAAGGGGTGGGGAGGTAGGGGTGGGGAGGTAGAGGGAAGAAGAGAAATGAGAGGGGAGGGGAGAAAATGACTGGTGGAGGGGGGTAAGAGAGGGATGGGGGGGGGGGGAAGGGAGAGATTAAATAGGGGAGAAACACTGGACGAGAAGTGGGAAGGGGAGGTAGGTGAGGGGAAAGGCTAAAAGTAATCACCTGAGGCA
Organism: Procambarus clarkii; assembly: GCF_040958095.1. Taxonomy (NCBI): domain Eukaryota; kingdom Metazoa; phylum Arthropoda; class Malacostraca; order Decapoda; family Cambaridae; genus Procambarus; species Procambarus clarkii. The sequence continues at coordinate 6,368,087 of NC_091235.1, forward strand.
GGTGACTGTGTGAGGCGACGGTAGACAACCAACAGGGGTCATGGACCTTGCAACCCCCCCCCCCCCCCTCCCTCACCCCTCAATACGGGTCGTGGTTCGTGAAAAGACAAAATCAAGCAAAATTGTGTAATCTTGGAAGATTTCTGCGATCTTGGAGCATGTGGGACACATCTTTACTGAACGTCTTCATATTCTTAAATAAGGGTCAATACTCTTAACGCAGGTTCGTCTTCACTAAATTAAATGCTATCTAGGATATAAATAGAACTTACGTAAGTGGCTCATCAGTATTAAATGTAATTTTCCGGCGATATGGATAATACAAAACATTCGCGACGAGCCAAAATCTCTCTCGAAACCTTCAAAAGTTTTCCCCTAGATTACAATGGAAGGGGAACCTTCACCAAGTTCGTGGAGGACCACGTGAAATTCACATCGTCGGGGGAGACAGAGAAGCAGTGCCTGGTCCACATTTACCGTACGTACTGCCGAAGTCGCAACCTGACCCCCGTCGCTACGCCTACAGACATTAGGGTTCATCTCAAGGGCATTAACCTGAAAGTGTGCAAAATCGGGGAAAAATTCCATTCAACATTCGTATATCGCGGGATGGTCATCCAGGGCGATACTAGTTTTTCCCAAAGCAAAAAACAAGAGAAACCACCTAGGGTTGTTAAGTATCCTCAAAAGGCGAACAAATCCAAAGGGAATCGGTCACACTGGGCGTTCCTTAAGCGGGATGAGAGTCGGGACTTGTTCTTATCCGACATGCAGCAGTGGATCGCCGACTTCGAAGACTGCAAGAGGAGCATCTCCTTCGATTGTAATAGCAACAGTGACGAGGAATTCTGAGTGGGTGACGCCTATCTTTGAGAAATCAGCTTTTGATAATATCTAAATCGTATCATAATGTAGTTTCTCACATATGATATTTGTGGCTGTAGTTGTTTTAGATTCAGTTACTCAGACGTAGTAGTAATAACTACTACTGCTGTTCAAAACAGAAGTTCGGGGCTAAATAAATTGTTTTCCATTTTATCCTAATTCAATTCACCTGTTGAATGCTATAACACTTTTGTGTAAAACAAAACAATAAATAAAAATGCCGTGTGAATGTTTTACTTTCCTAATGTCCCTAAGGGTCATTTGTGTCTCGTTAGAGACCCAAGCACTTGGGCTGGACGGTAGAGCGACGGTCTCGCTTCGTGCAGGTCGGCGTTCAATCCCCCGACCGTCCACCAAATGGTTGGGCACCATTCCTTCCCTCCCTTGTCCCATCCCAAATCCTGATCCCTTCCCAGTCCTATATATAGTAGTAATGGCTAGGCGCTTCCCCCTGATAATTCCCTCCCACACTTTATAATGAGATACAAGGTACTTTGATGGTTAATGTTAATTGCTGTCATGTAGTTTATGTGTTGATGAAAACAGTGTATATTGAAAGTTGTTGTTGGAGCATGTGGAGTTGTGTGTGTGTGTGTGTGTGTGTCGGGATGAGAGGCAAGGTATAAGGGCGGTTTCTTGCCTAGTTGTGCTTGCAACGATAAAATATATTATACAATGCAATAATACACCAGCAACCGCCCATGGCAAGATACAGTAACCATCTTTACTACAAATCAATTACAGTTGCACCCAGAGATGCTCCCAGACCACACCCACAATTCATGTAACTAGTCAGATATGACCTTCGACCTTTGACTTGATAAGTTTTTCCGTATCAACATACTAATGTATCTGGTCATTTATTCAAGAACTCTAGACTATATGATGAAGGGTTAGAGAGTGTGTTCCAAGAGCTAGCTATGTGATACTAAGGTAATTGTTCATTTATGCAGCTATCAGAGAATATGTGAACAGATACATTGTTTATGTCAAGAGCTAATTATGTAATAATAACCGGTCTTATTTCACTAGAGAGTTAATCCCCTTCAGGGCCATGTGATCACTAGCCTTCACGGGCAAACTTTGGATGAGTTATGATGATACCGTCAAGAACACGAGAATGAATGAAGTACCAATGATGCTAACCAGTCATCATTTTTGGCAAAGGGTTAGATCAACATGTGATCAATTACTTGCACTATCAAACATGTAGTGCATTATATAGAAATCATCAAATACATGAGAGTTAATAAAGTGATGTCAACCCTCCAGGTACCTCATACCGACAGGTCTGAAGGGTCTAATGTGTGAGATCATGACCCAGGTCCTGTCAATGAAAATACTGATTTCAAGAACTCTACGGACATCTCATCTCGCGTTTCATTTACTCTCTAACTAATGAGGACTACGGCATTGTTAGTGCTGTGGCTTGTATTGCATAAATCTGTCAACTCATAGACGTCTGACAGCATGGTTGACCAGACCAACCACCACACCTGGTCAGAGACCGGGCCGCGGGGACATTGATCCTTGGAATCACCGTAAGGTATGGGCGAGTATTGGGGCTTCATGGGGTGTACTGGGTTTCACTGGGAGTGTACTGTAATGTGTTCACGATATGTTATAGCGATTTAAACACTTATGAGTGTTGTTAAGTGCATTTACTGCAAGAAAGGCTTCGACACTGTTCCTCACAGTTTGAATAACTATGAAAGTCCATAGCTAGATTGTAGAGATGAGAATGAAGCCAAGTAGCTGGGACCCAGAACTGTCGTTACATCAAAGACTTAACTAAACGAGAAGGATCCTCTGCGCCTGAGTTAGCCTACGATGTAATCCTGAGGAGATCAATGAGAAAAGAGGATTACAAAACTCTGTAACACCCCTGGGCACTTAATACATGAGAAGAGCCATGGCTGTTCACGTTTAATCCAAGCAAATGCTAGGCGATGATCCATGTTACAAGGTGAGGATTGAGGTGGCCACAAGAACGGTACAAGATGATTAGAAGGGAATCCTGAATCGGAACATACAAAATATATCTTTTTGAAAATATAACGCACCAAGCCAATCACCGGAGATACACACGAACAACGCAACATCAGTAGCGTATGCAAAGTCGGCTTACATTCGAATCAAGACAAGAAATCACTCTAGACAGCGAGAGAGAGAGAGAGAGAGACAGCGAGAGATATAGCGAGAGGGAGATAGATAGCGAGAGAGAGAAATAGCGAGAGAGATAGCGAGAAAGATTGCGAGAGAAATAGCTAGAGAGATACCGAGAGAGATAGCGAGAGAAAGACAGACCCAAACCCTTTTCACCTCTTTCTTTTTTTTTTTAACCAGACAATTCATTCCCCATTATCACACTCCCAAGTGACATCCTTCCCTCTCACTCCACCCTTCCCGCCTTCCCTCTTTCCTCTACAGTCAAATATTTATGGCCAACTCTCCTCCCCTATCTTCCCCTCTCCTTCCCCCCCTCCATCCCCCTCTTCCTTCTACATACCCCCTTTATTTTAAATTCCATCCCTTTCCCTCCTTCCTCCTCCTCGTTTCACCTCTTTCCCCCTTCCCTTTTCTTTCTCTCTCCACTTTTCATTCCCTTACTTTTACACTTCATTCGTCTTCTTTGGGTAAGGCTCTCACTATTTATTCTGTCTGGATCACTTTGGCGGTTGATTACTTCAGTAGCTTGGATCGTCCAAACACTGTTGGTGCGCTAGAGAGAGAGAGAGAGAGAGAGAGAGAGAGAGAGAGAGAGAGAGAGAGAGGGAGAGGGAGAGAGAGAGAGAGAGAGAGAGAGAGAGAGAGAGAGAGAGAGAGAGAGAGAGAGAGAGAGAGAGAGAGAGAGAGAGAGAGAGAGAGAGAGAGAGAGAGAGAGAGAGAGAGAGGGAGAGAGAGAGGGAAAACGGAGTGACAGGAAGCAATGACAAATTAGAGGACATTGCAAGGAATAAGGTGCCACTCCCCAACCCCCCCCCCCCCAACCCCAGCCTTCCCCCCCCCCTCCCTTTAACAACCCCCACCACTTGTAAGCAGCTATAACGCGTGCTCTGGAGCCAGGTTCACGAAGCAGTTACGCAAGCACTGACGAACCTGTCCATCTTTTCTCAATCTTTGGCGGCTTTGTTTACAATTATTAAACAGTTAATGAGCTCCGAAGCACCAGGAGGCTGTTTATAACAATAACAATAGTTGAATAGGAAGTTTTCATGCTTGTAAACTGTTTAATAAATGTAACCAAAGCCAGCAAAGATTGAGGAAAGATGTACACTTTCGTAAGTACTTGCGTAATTGCTTCGTGAATCTGGCCCCTTGTCCTCTGAGAGTAGTGGGGTGTCCCCCTTGCCCCTTCTGCACAAGGCCTATTGGCCCATGCGAGGCAGCTCCTATTTATAACCACCCAGTCACTGTATTTACAGTTATTGTGAGGTTATCTTAAGATGATTTCGGGGCTTTAGTGTCCCCACGGCCCGGTCCTCGACCAGGCCTCCACCCCCCCAGGAAGCAGCCCGTGACAGCTAACTAACTCCCAGGTACCTATTTACTGCTAGGTAACAGGGGAATTAGGGGTGAAAGAAACTCTGCCCATTGTTTCTCGCCGGCGCCCGGGATCGAACCAGGGACCACAGGATCACGCGTCCAGTGTTCTATCCGCTCAGCCACCGGCTCCCTCTGTCTTAGCTGTTGGCTCTACTTTATTTAACGCTCTTCATAATTTATAATTAAAACTGGCTTTGGCCAAAAAAAATCTTTCTATAAATATTTGTTTTAAAAATTAAAATGATAGAATTTTTAAGGCGATCTGTAATGAATGAAAGAAAATATATAAATTTACAATTTTTTGTTTAATACACGATGATCCAATTTACTCGGGGAGTAAATTCTTTGTAAATAAATGTGGTAAATGTGGTATTGTTGAGCTTGGTCGTCATCTGCTTGTTCCACACAGTGTCTTGAATATTTGATAAGGTCTTGAAGGTCACCTTGACACACATGAGATGTAACAGGAAGCTGCCAGGAGCAGCGACACTCTTCACAGGACTGTCATTGTGAGACGGAAGCTCTTAGGCACACACACTCTCTGGACTCCCCCACCCCCACCACCCCCCCCCCCAACACACACACACACACACACACACACACACACACACACACACACACACACACACACACACACACACACACACACACACACACAGCCCCCCCCCACACACACACCCAGTGTGTGATCACTGTACAAAGTGGCCTCCCCCCCCCCACCTCCCTCCCCCCCTCCCCTAATAACATACGAAGACGCTTCATCACGTCAACAGCTCGTTAGCAGACCAATCCATTGACGTCAAAGGCGCAAGTCTTAACCTGGATCTGTCGAGTATTTACCCATCCACTTAAGTAACCAATACACCTCTCAATAAGTATAACAGATTTGTACACATTTATTACTCAATTCACGGTTCTTTGTAACGACAATAACCTTGGATTGTGGAAGTTTCTACGTCGTAAACATTGCCACTGTGATTGATTAAAAGATGTACATGTTTCGTGGAGGCTTGGCGAGTCGTGGCCATGATTCCTGTAGCAGAGCTTCACGGGATGCTGCATCTCTTGAAGGAGGAAGATAAAGGAGGAGATGAGAGATGATGAGCATCTTCATTACGAGTTGGGAGAAACAAGCCCAGCCTCTCAACCAACGGGTCGCGTTATTGGACGTCCTGGTAGGCAATGGGTGCATGCCACCAACGCTGAGCAGTAACGGTGCACATGCCACCAACGCTGAACAGTAACAGTGCACATGCCACCAACGCTGAGCAGTAACGGTGCACATGCAACAATCAACGTAGAACAGCAACGGTGTACAAGTATCTACGTTTTATCTACTATGTACAAATATCTACTCGATAGACTAGGTGGGTTGCCTAGGTTTGTACGTTTCTGGTCTAGTTAGAAGGCTGGATTCCTTATGGAGTGGCAGATCGAGAGAAGGAGGTTGATCTGCCTTCTTCAAGAAGGTTGATCTGCCTTCTTCAAGAAGGTTGATCTGCCTTCTTCAAGAAGGTTGATCTGCCTTCTTCAAGAAGGTTGATCTGCCTTCTTCAAGAAGGTTGATCTGCCTTCTTCAAGAAGGTTGATCTGCCTTCTTCAAGAAGGTTGATCTGCCTTCTTCAAGAAGGTTGATCTGCCTTCTTCAAGAAGGTTGATCTGCCTTCTTCAAGAAGGTTGATCTGCCTTCTTCAAGAAGGTTGATCTGCCTTCTTCAAGAAGGTTGATCTGCCTTCTTCAAGAAGGTTGATCTGCCTTCTTCAAGAAGGTTGATCTGCCTTCTTCAAGAAGGTTGATCTGCCTTCTTCAAGAAGGTTGATCTGCCTTCTTCAAGAAGGTTGATCTGCCTTCTTCAAGAAGGTTGATCTGCCTTCTTCAAGAAGGTTGATCTGCCTTCTTCAAGAAGGTTGATCTGCCTTCTTCAAGAAGGTTGATCTGCCTTCTTCAAGAAGGTTGATCTGCCTTCTTCAAGAAGGTTGATCTGCCTTCTTCAAGAAGGTTGATCTGCCTTCTTCAAGAAGGTTGATCTGCCTTCTTCAAGAAGGTTGATCTGCCTTCTTCAAGAAGGCTGATCTGCCTTCTTCAAGAAGACAGATCTGTATCATCAGTGGCTGTAGGAAAACAAAATATATTGAAATCATTTCAGATACACCTTCAAGTGTGAATTTTGGAGATAAGAACGCCTTGTGAAGAGAAGAATATTTCTCTTCCTGGATTTGCTCTTCCTCTTAGACTGGGCTGGACGGTAGAGCGACGGTCTGGCTTCATGCAGGTCGGCGTTGAATCCCCGACCGTTCAAGTGGCTGGGGTATCATTCCTTTCCTCCCGTCCAACCCCAAATCCTTATCCTGAACCCTTCCCAGTGCTGTATAGTCATAATGGCCTGGCGCTTTCCCCCTGATAATTACTTCTCCTCCTCCTCCTCTTCCAGCCTCCAATCATGGTTTCAGTTCGTCTCTTCTTGCTCCAATCGTCTATTAATTCGATTGTAATTAATAAAGAATTGACAAAAATATAATCTAGATTTCTAGGTTAGTGAATTGAGTTTCAACTCGAGAGGGAGAGCAGGAGGGAGGGAAAGAATGAGAGGAGGGATGGCATGAGAGAGGACGGGAGGGAGGGAGCAAAAGAGAGAGGTAAAAGAGACAGGAAGATAAAGATGGAGGGAGAGAGGTTATGGACATGGCTTAATTATAATCTTTCAAGAAATTCATGGCTTAATATTGGCCTCTTTATCTAAAATCTCTTAACGATTTCTCCTGCATAATACATAGTAATGTATTATGTATCAAGCATATAATAGCATACCAGGACACGTCAAGCATTTACGTGTCCACCTGCGAAACCTTTACATCTTCCCTAGCTCATGGCACTTCAATCTGTGTTTCTTAAACAGTTCCCACCTCTGAAACCTCTCCATCCCAAGATTGTTATTGTTAGAGAGAACCTCGTAGCGTGTTCAAGCTCAAACTATTTCATAAATCCAAACTGAACCCCCCATAATGACTGAGATGCAATGGTTTCGAACCGTCGGTTTGGCCGTGTTCGCAAGATGCAGTAGTAGTTAACGTGATCAATCGAGTAAAAGTGACCTTTGCCTTTAACCCTATAGTGTAACAGAGGTGTTCTGTTGTTGGGACACTCAGAAGCACCCGGTGGGTCCGGGGTAATGGCCCACTCTACTTAACGATCCGGCACCTGATTGCCAGAGCCATTGGGGAGGTGGTGGGGGGGGGGGTTAGGAATCTGATGGGTAAAGGGGAAGGAAGGGTATACACTAGGGGCAAGAAGCTCTACCCAGCCCCCCCCCCCCCCCCTACGTGCCCTGAGGCAACGATGGTAACCACGAGGACTCGCCAGAATGGGTAGAAACCTTAACAGGGGCTTCTCAACAGAGGCTCTCCTGTTGCCTAAAATAACGGATGTAACACCCACCGCCATCACCCGCCTTGTCCACCCCACACTCTCCCCAACCACTTGGGCTGGACAGTAGAGCGACGGTCTCGCTTCATGCAGGTCGGCGTTCAATACCCGACCACCTAAGTGGTAGCCCGCCAAACACACACCGAAACTACGACGTTGGTACAACGTTCGAACAAGTTTTAACACCTCCTAACCAGTTATAACAACAAATATAGCAAGTTGTAACAACGTTCTAATACGTCATAAACACGTTAAACCAAGATGTAACGACTTTATAACAAGTTGTAACAAGCGGAAAATAGAGACAGTTTCGGTTTGTGTTTCCAGGGAGGGTATCATTCCTTCCACCCCTCCCCCCCCCTCGTCCCATCCCAAATGACTTAGCGCTTTCTCCTGACAGTTCCCTTTCCTCCCACACTCTCTCCCATCCATAGCTCCTGTTCCACAGTCTCTCCCTCACCTCTTCCCTCCATCCACACAACTGTTGCAGACTTTGCTCCTCTTCCCCCTTCCTTCAGGTATACAACTTTGCTGCAATCGATGCCCTGCATTCCTTGCTTCAGCTGGAATGATTTTGATGGTGGTAAAGGGACTGGTCGAGGAGGCTGAGTGATTAGCTGAGGGAGCTAGGGGGGAGGCTAAGGGTTCAGAAGCTAAGGTCCAGTTACCTGGGAGATTACCTGTATGTATTCACCTAGTTGTATTCACCTAGATGTTCTTGCGGGGGTTGAGCTCTGTTCTTTCGGCCCGCTTCTTAACTGTTAATCAATCAACTGTTATTAACTACTAATTTTTTCTCCCCCAACACACACACACACACGCACACACACACACACACACACACACACACACACACACACACACACACACACACACACACACACACACACCTGTATGTGTATTCACCTAGTTGTGCTTGCGGTGGTTGAGCTCTGCTCTTTCGGCCCACCTCTCAACTGTCAATCAACTGTTTCTAACTACTACTACTAATTTTTTTCCACATCACACACACACACACACCAGGAAGCAGCCCGTGACAGCTGACTAACTCCCAGGTACCTATTTACTGCTAGGTAACAGGGGCATATGGTGAAAGAAACTCTGTCCAATGTTTCTCGCCGGCGCCCGGGATCGAACCCGGGACCACAGGATCAAATGTCCAGCGTGCTGTCCGCTCGGCCGGCCGGCCCCTTGTGTGTGTATGTGTATGTGTGTGTGTGTGCGTGTGTGTGCGTGTGTGTGCGTGTGTGTGTGTGTGTGTGTGTGTGTGTGTGTGTGTGTGTGTGTGTGTGTGTGTGTGTGTGTGTGTGTGTGTGTGTACTCACCTAGTTGTGTTTGCGGGGGTTGAGCTCTGGCTCTTTGGTCCCGCCTCTCAACCGTCAATCAACAGGTGTACAGATTCCTGAGCCTATCGGGCTCTGTCATATCTACACTTGAAACTGTGTATGGAGTCAGCCTCCACCACATCACCCCCTAATGCATTCCCTATGTGTGTGTGTGTGTGTGTGTGTGTGTGTGTGTGTGTGTGTGTGTGTGTGTGTGTGTGTGTGTGTGTGTGTGTGTGTGTGTGTGCGTATGCATACACATTAAAGAGAAATACATGTAGCACGTATGATAAGAGGAAAAAACTGTAGGTTGGGAATCAGCCCAATAAACACAACCAACGGTTGGAAAGGCGGGGTCCAAGAGCTAACAGCTCGATCCCGCTAACACACAAAGTCAATACAAACAGGAAATACACACACACACACACACACACATGGCCGCTTGGGCACCCAGGTATGTTCTGGTATACCCAAGAGCCCAGATCATGCCAAGCACTCAGTACACCCAGGATTATTTCCCTAAAAAAAACACATCCATGGAAAAAACATAGAATTTTTTGAAAATAGAAAAAATGAGATATAACGATAATAAATGGAAATATGACATCCCAACGTATGTCAACACATCCGTTCTGTGTCTGTCTGTCTGTCTGTCTCTCTCTCTCTCTCTCTCTCTCTCTCTCTCTCTCTCTCTCTCTCTCTCTCTCTCTCTCTCTCTCTCACTCTCTCTCTCTCTCACTTTGTGTCTCTCCATTTGCCTAGATGATCTATTCAAAGTAGATTTTAAAATTTAAAACAGGTTTGGCATTTACGTCTACGGCGGGTAGGCAGTTCCATATGTTTATAACCCCGCGGGTGAAAAAGCATCTGTCACTTTGTGGGTCTGTCTCTCTCTATCCCTATGTATCCTGGCAACCAAAAGCAGTTAACAGGATAGTCAAAGGAGTGAGATGACCAGTACCGAAGCATAGCATGAAGAGGAGGACACTCTCTTCTCTACAACACGCAAGCTTAATAATTTGAGCAAAGCCTTCAACTCCCAATATGCAATCAATCAGAACCAATTTCACGTATATAGACCCAGCATGGAATCCTAACCTCTTAATAAGGTTAAAATTGGGGGGGAAAAAAAAAGTCTAAAGATATGCAACAATACTTATTTATGTTCTGAATATTACCACACTAGGTGGACTAGTGTTGTCCTAGGAGTGGTCCTAGTAAAATCTAGGAGGTCCTAGTGGTCCAATAGGAGGACTAACGGGGCATAATCTAGCAACAGTGGCGACATAGATGGAATCTAGAGACACAAATGAGTCAAAGAGGCCAGACAAAATTCTTCTGTTAGAAATGCTAATACGTGAACTGGGTAAGATAATGAAGTGCTTACTTTACGGTTATTTCGGGGCTCAACGTACACGCGGTCGGTCCCCGACCAGTCTTCCTCGATGTTATCTCAGTACATTATCAATACGACCGAATGATAACTCACTGATGTTATCAATACGTGGGAGCTGATGTTATCTCAATACACAACTTTAAATATAAATATGACAAGAGTGGGATTTGAGTTATTAAAGCAACCAAATTATAATTGAAAGACAGTGGGGGGGGGGGGGAAGCTGATTCGCGACCCTGGAACCACATCTAGGTGAGTATATCTAAGTGAGTATATCCAGGTGAGTATATCCAGGTGAGTATATCCAGGTGAGGTCGTATATCCAATCAGTATATATACAATCCAGTATATCCAGGTGAGGTCGTATATCCAATCAGTATATATACAATCCAGTATATCCAGGTATATATATCTTGGTGCGAAAGTCTTAATGACTTCGTATACACATACACACCGTCCTACCAGTGGTGAGTGTTGGCATTTCAACAAAAGGTCACTGAGGGATACACACACCTGTCGTGGGTATGTCCAGGAGCACAAGAGCCGAGCACAACACTACTGGAGAGGATTACCATCCTGTGAACTGACCTGAAACACAGATATAAGGTAGAGCTACGCAGCCCTTGGTGCTCACTACAGACAACATAGGCGGAAACACAGGGCAGCGACATTCAGACAACCATAACACTATAGTTGGAGGCTCCCAGTAACATTCAGACAACCATAACACTATAGTTGGAGGCTTCCAGTAACAACATTCAGACAACCATAACACTATAGTTGGAGGCTTCCAGTAACATTCAGACAACCATAACACTATAGTTGGAGGCTCCCAGTAACATTCAGACAACCATAACACTATAGTTGGAGGCTTCCAGTAACAACATTCAGACAACCATAACACTATAGTTGGAGGCTTCCAGTAACATTCAGACAACCATAACACTATAGTTGGAGGCTTCCAGTAACATTCAGACAACCATAACACTATAGTTGGAGGCTTCCAGTAACAACATTCAGACAACCATAACACTATAGTTGGAGGCTTCCAGTAACATTCAGACAACCATAACACTATAGTTGGAGGCTTCCAGTAACATTCAGACAACCATAACACTATAGTTGGAGGCTTCCAGTAACATTCAGACAACCATAACACTATAGTTGGAGGCTTCCAGTAACAACATTCAGACAACCATAACACTATAGTTGGAGGCTTCCAGTAACATTCAGACAACCATAACACTATAGTTGGAGGCTTCCAGTAACAACATTCAGACAACCATAACACTATAGTTGGAGGCTTCCAGTAACATTCAGACAACCATAACACTATAGTTGGAGGCTTCCAGTAACAACATTCAGACAACCATAACACTATAGTTGGAGGCTTCCAGTAACATTCAGACAATCATAACACTATAGTTGGAGGCTTCCAGTAACAACATTCAGACAACCATAACACTATAGTTGAAGGCTTCCAGTAACAACAACATTCAGACAACCATAACACTATAGTTGGAGGCTTCCAGTAACAACATTCAGACAACCATAACACTATAGTTGGAGGCTTCCAGTAACAACAACATTCAGACAACCATAACACTATAGTTGGAGGCTTCCAGTAACATTCAGACAACCATAACACTATAGTTAGAGGCTTCCAGTAACAACATTCAGACAACCATAACACTATAGTTGAAGGCTTCCAGTAACAACAACATTCAGACAACCATAACACTATAGTTGGAGGCTTCCAGTAACAACATTCAGACAACCATAACACTATAGTTGGAGGCTTCCAGTAACAACAACATTCAGACAACCATAACACTATAGTTGGAGGCTCCCAGTAACATTCAGACAACCATAACACTATAGTTGGAGGCTTCCAGTAACAACATTCAGACAACCATAACACTATAGTTGGAGGCTTCCAGTAACATTCAGACAACCATAACACTATAGTTGGAGGCTTCCAGTAACAACATTCAGACAACCATAACACTATAGTTGGAGGCTTCCAGTAACAACAACATTCAGACAACCATAACACTATAGTTGGAGGCTTCCAGTAACAACATTCAGACAACCATAACACTATAGTTGGAGGCTTCCAGTAACAACAACATTCAGACAACCATAACACTATAGTTGGAGGCTTCCAGTAACAACAACATTCAGACAACCATAACACTATAGTTGGAGGCTTCCAGTAACAACATTCAGACAACCATAACACTATAGTTGGAGGCTTCCAGTAACAACATTCAGACAACCATAACACTATAGTTGGAGGCTTCCAGTAACAACAACATTCAGACAACCATAACACTATAGTTGGAGGCTTCCAGTAACAACATTCAGACAACCATAACACTATAGTTGGAGGCTTCCAGTAACAACATTCAGACAACCATAACACTATAGTTGGAGGCTTCCAGTAACAACATTCAGACAACCATAACACTATAGTTGGAGGCTTCCAGTAACAACATTCAGACAACCATAACACTATAGTTGGAGGCTCCCAGTAACAACATTCAGACAACCATAACACTATAGTTGGAGGTTCCCAGTAACAACATTCAGACAACCATAACACTATAGTTGGAGGCTCCCAGTAACAACATTCAGACAACCATAACACTATAGTTGGAGGTTCCCAGTAACAACATTCAGACAACCATAACACTATAGTTGGAGGCTTCCAGTAACAACATTCAGCAACCATAACACTATAGTTGGAGGCTTCCAGTAACATTCAGACAACCATAACACTATAGTTGGAGGCTCCCAGTAACAACAACATTCAGACAACCATAACACTATAGTTGGAGGCTTCCAGTAACATTCAGACAACCATAACACTATAGTTGGAGGCTCCCAGTAACATTCAGACAACCATAACACTATAGTTGGAGGCTTCCAGTAACATTCAGACAACCATAACACTATAGTTGGAGGCTTCCAGTAACAACATTCAGATAACCATAACACTATAGTTGGAGGCTTCCAGTAGCATTCAGACAACCATAACACTATAGTTGGAGGCTCCCAGTAACATTCAGACAACCATAACACTATAGTTGGAGGCTTCGAGTAACATTCAGACAACCATAACACTATGGTTGGAGGCTCCCAGTAACATTCAGACAACCATAACACTATAGTTGGAGGCTTCCAGTAACAACATTCAGATAACCATAACACTATAGTTGGAGGCTCCCAGTAACAACAACATTCAGACAACCATAACACTATAGTTGGAGGCTTCCAGTAACATTCAGACAACCATAACACTATAGTTGGAGGCTTCCAGTAACATTCAGACAACCATAACACTATAGTTGGAGGCTTCCAGTAACATTTAGACAACCATAACACTATAGTTGGAGGCTTCCAGTAACATTCAGACAACCATAACACTATAGTTGGAGGCTTCCAGTAACATTCGGACAACCATAACACTATAGTTGGAGGCTTCCAGTAACATTCAGACAACCATAACACTATAGTTGGAGGCTTCCAGTAACATTCAGACAACCATAACACTATAGTTGGAGGCTTCCAGTAACATTCAGACAACCATAACACTATAGTTGGAGGCTTCCAGTAACATTCAGACAACCATAACACTATAGTTGGAGGCTTCCAGTAACATTCAGACAACCATAACACTATAGTTGGAGGCTCCCAGTAACATTCAGACAACCATAACACTATAGTTGGAGGCTCCCAGTAACAACATTCAGACAACCATAACACTATAGTTGGAGGCTCCCAGTAACAACATTCAGACAACCATAACACTATAGTTGGAGGCTCCCAGTAACAACATTCAGACAACCATAACACTATAGTTGGAGGCTTCCAGTAACATTCAGACAACCATAACACTATAGTTGGAGGCTCCCAGTAACATTCAGACAACCATAACACTATAGTTGGAGGCTCCCAGTAACAACATTCAGACAACCATAACACTATAGTTGGAGGCTCCCAGTAACAACATTCAGACAACCATAACACTATAGTTGGAGGCTCCCAGTAACAACATTCAGACAACCATAACACTATAGTTGGAGGCTTCCAGTAACAACATTCAGACAACCATAACACTATAGTTGGAGGCTCCCAGTAAAATTCAGACAACCATAACACTATAGTTGGAGGCTCCCAGTAACATTCAGACAACCATAACACTATAGTTGGAGGCTCCCAGTAACAACATTCAGACAACCATAACACTATAGTTGGAGGCTTCCAGTAACAACATTCAGACAACCATAACACTATAGTTGGAGGCTCCCAGTAACATTCAGACAACCATAACACTATAGTTGGAGGCTCGCACATGTGGAGTTACGCTGCTCCAAGCCATTCAACTATTGCCTCTTGCCATAAGTCAGCACTTCAGTCTCTGCAACAAAGGGTCAGAAGGCGGAGTTTACATAATGCTCGACGCACTTCACCCGTAGCAACTTCTCCCCAAACCTTTAGTTGTACATACATAAACATTTTTATTTTAATGAATATCAGAGACACCAGCATATTCCACTGCACTAACAACTCTTATAATTAACCAACAACGCTTATACATAACATTGATGATAGGGAAGGAAATTATCAGGGGAAAGCGCCAAGCCATTACGACTATATAGCACTGGGAAAGGGTCAGGATAAGGCTTTGGGATGGGACGGGGGGGAAAGGAATGGTGCCCAACCACTCATGGACGGTCGGGGATTGAACGTGGACCTGCATGAAGCGAGACCGTCGCTCTACCGTCCAAAAACAAACCACAACTCCTGGCCATGGATAAATAACACCAGGTTGTAGGCCCTCGACTGACCCGGATAAAACTCAGGACCGTCTTAACTACCCAATTCGCCAGCAATTATACCATCATTAGCGAGGTCATCGGCGGGCGATAGAGCTCGTTAACACGCCCATAAACTATGTCATTACACAGCCTATTAGCCCCTCAGCCCCTCTAGCAGCTCCAGTATTGGCTTGCTGCGGTAATGCTATTTTTCTTTAATGTTTGTTGGTGCGTAAAGGAGAGACGGAAGGGAGAATGGACCCACACTATCCTTCTGTGGGTGTAGGATGACGGAGTACTCCACAGGATAGCTCAGGTAGGACACAATGGTACCACAGGATAGCTCAGGTAGGACACAATGGTACCACAGGATAGCTCAGGTAGGACACAATGGTACCACAGGATAGCTCAGGTAGGACACAATGGTACCACAGGATAAACCTGAAAGTAAACAATGGTACCACAGGATACCCCATGAAAGAAGACAATGGTACCACAGGATACCCCATGAAAGAAGACAATGGTACCACAGGATACCAAATGAAAGAAGACAATGGTACCACAGGATACCCCATGAAAGAAGACAATGGTACCACAGGATACCCCATGAAAGAAGACAATGGTACCACAGGATACCCCATGAAAGAAGACAATGGTACCACAGGATACCCCATGAAAGAAGACAATGGTACCACAGGATACCCCATGAAAGAAGACAATGGTACCACAGGATACCCCATGAAAGAAGACAATGGTACCACAGGATACCCCATGAAAGAAGACAATGGTACCACAGGATACCAAATGAAAGAAGACAATGGTACCACAGGATACCCCATGAAAGAAGACAATGGTACCACAGGATACCCCATGAAAGAAGACAATGGTACCACAGGATACCCCATGAAAGAAGACAATGGTACCACAACACAGAAAATTTGGGACGGGAAAATAATACCACAGTATTATTTTCTCCTTGGGCAGAAAATAGAGGAACGACTTAACAACATTGTCCCTTGGAAGGTCTGCTGCCACTGTTGTGTGGTGGAAGGCTGCCACTGTTGTGTGGTGGAAGGCTGCCACTGTTGTGTGGTGGAAGGCTGCCACTGTTGTGTGGTGGAAGGCTGCCACTGTTGTGTGGTGGAAGGCTGCCACTGTTGTGTGGTGGAAGGCTGCCACTGTTGTGTGGTGGAAGGCTGCCACTGTTGTGTGGTGGAAGGCTGCCACTCTTGTGTGGTGGAAGGCTGCCATCCCACTGTTGTGTGGTGGAAGGCTGCCACTGTTGTGTGGTGGAAGGCTGCCACTGTTGTGTGGTGGAAGGCTGCCACTGTTGTGTGGTGGAAGGCTGCCACTGTTGTGTGGTGGAAGACTGCCACTATTGTGTGGTAGAAGACTGCCACTATTGTGTGGTGGAAGGCTGTCACTATTGTGTGGTGGAAGGCTACCACTATTGTGTGGTGGAAGGCTGCCACTGTTGTGTGGTGGAAGGCTGCCACTGTTGTGTGGTGGAAGGCTGCCACTATTGTGTGGTGGAAGGCTGCCACTGTTGTGTGGTGGAAGGCTGCCACTGTTGTGTGGTGGAAGGCTGCCACTGTTGTGTGGTGGAAGGCTGCCACTGTTGTGTGGTGGAAGGCTGCCACTATTGTGTGGTGGAAGGCTGCCACTGTTGTGTGGTGGAAGGCTGCCACTGTTGTGTGGTGGAAGGCTGCCACTATTATGTGGTGGAAGGCTGCCACTATTATGTGGTGGAAGGCTGCCACTATTATGTGGTGGAAGGCTGCCACTGTTATGAGGTAGAAGGCTGCCACTATTGTGTGGTGGAAGGCTGATACTGTTATGTGGTGGAAGGCTGCCACTATTGTGTGGAGGAAGGCTGTCACTATTGTGTGGTGGAAGTCTGCCACTATTATGTGGTGGAAGGCTGCCACTATTGTGTGGTGGAAGGCTGCCACTGTTATGTGGTGGAAGTCTGCCACTATTGTGTGGTGGAAGGCTGCCACTATTGTATGGTGGAAGGCTGTCACTATTGTGTGGTGGAAGTCTGCCACTATTATGTGGTGGAAGGCTGCCACTATTGTGTGGTGGAAGGCTGCCATTGTTATGTGGTGGAAGTCTGCCATTATTGTGTGGTGGAAGGCTGCCACTATTGTATGGTGGAAGGCTGCCACTATTGTGTGGTGGAAGGCTGCCACTGTTGTGTGGTGGAAGGCTGCCACTGTTGTGTGGTGGAAGGCTGTCACTATTATGTGGTGGAAGGCTGTCACTATTATGTGGTGGAAGGCTGCCACTATTGTGTGGTGGAAGTCTGCCACTATTGTGTGGTAGAAGACTGCCACTATTGTGTGGTAGATGGCTGCCACTATTATGTGGTAGAAGGCTACCACTATTGTGTGGTGGAAGGCTGCCACTATTATGTGGTAGAAGGCTACCACAGCAAAGTGAATGATGACACTAAACAGCCCCCGGGAGATGGGAGGGGAACGAACCCTCTGTAGACTCCACGGGAAATGAGGAACGGAGCCAAGCAACTTGTCCACGTATGGAAGACTTTTCCAATTAAATTATATTACAGAAAAGACCATGACTATTACAACACTCGGAAATTGGTTACAGTAGCAGCTGTAACACAGTATTTCCAGTATTTCCTGAGGTCTCTTTTTTTTCCCCCAAACACACTCGTTTTTCCCCCAAACACCCTCGTTTTTCCCCCAAACACATTCGTTTTTCCCCCAAACACACTCATTTTCCCCCAAACACACTCATTTTCCCCCAAACACACTCATTTTCCCCCCAAATACACTCATTTTTTCCCCCAAACACACTCGTTTTCCCCCCCAAACACACTCGTTTCATCCCCCCAAACGCACTCACCAACGTTGGTCGCCTTTAGTGTCCTGGGAACCATGAAACAAAAGAGGGTATTTTCCTGACAAACACTCCCCCCCCCCCCTCCCCTCCTTGCTTCTCTGTAACCCACCTTCACATACTCCTGTAACCTACTCCCACATATTCCTGCAACATACTGTAGTATCATATTCCCACATATTCCTGTAATATCTCTTGTGTTCCCCTTACCTTCAGACAGCCGAACACCTTAAAGAATTCTTGAGCACTTCATCATATTTTATATATATATATATATATATATATATATATATATATATATATATATATATATATATATATATATATATATATATATATTATATATATATATAATATAATATAATATTAGGGGTACCACCTCTGGCGCAATTGCAGGGACCCACATCCTCGAAGAAGAAAACAAAGAGCATTCAGAGAAGATCTTGAGGATTCTCACTGAATACCTTATTCTTTTCTTCTCCTACCACCCCTATTATTTTTTTGTATGTTTTGTTTTATTTTATTGCAATGCTACAGTTTACAGAGAACACACAAATATATAACAATTAAACAATTAAAAAAAAATATATATATATATATATATATATATTATATATATATATATAAAATATATATATATTTATATATAATATATATATATTTATATATAATATATATATATAATATATATTTATATATAATATATATATATATATTATATATATATATATATATAAAATATATATATATATATATATATATATATATATATATATATATATATATATATATATATATATATATGTCGTACCTAGTAGCCAGAACGCACTTCTCAGCCTACTATGCAAGGCCCGATTTGCCTAATAAGCCAAGTTTTCATGAATTAATTGTTTTTCGACTACCTAACCTACCTAACCTAACCTAACCTAACTTTTTCAGCTACCTAACCTAACGTAACCTATAAAGATAGGTTAGGTTAGGTTAGGTAGGGTTGGTTAGGTTCGGTCATATATCTACGTTAATTTTAACTCCAATAAAAAAAATTGACTTCATACATAATGAAATGGGTAGCTTTACCATTTCATAAGAAAAAAATTAGAGAAAATATATTAATTCAGGAAAACTTGGCTTATTAGGCAAATCGGGCCTTGCATAGTAGGCTGAGAAGTGAGTTCTGGCTACTAGGTACGACATATATATATATATATATATATATATATATATATATATATATATATATATATATATATATATATATATATATATGTATATATATATATATATATATATATATATATATATATATATATATATATATATATATATATACATGTTTCGATGGAGCAAAATCGAGCAAAAAGTCTTAGTCGACATGAACTTGAAACCGGCCATATACTGCAGGTATGTTGACGACATTTTTACACAGGTACCTGATGTCAGACATCTGCAGGAGCTGAAGGAGGCATTTGAGCAGAGTTCCGTGCTGCGTTTCACTTACGAGGCGGAAAAGGATGGGAAGCTGCCTTTTCTAGATGTAACAGTCATGGAAAAGGGCGGAGGTTTCCACACTGCAGTCTACACTAAGGAAACAAACATAGGAATGTGCCTAAATGCCAACAGCGACTGCCCTGACAGGTACAAGAGGAGTGTTGTTAACGCATACGTCGACCGTGCTCTCAGCCACAGCTCAGAATGGAAGCAAGTCGACGAAGAACTCTGTAGGGTAAGGCAGGTCCTAGTCAATAACGGCTTCTCCAATGGTTTCATCGAAGACATCATAAGAAGGAAAGTGAAAAGCCATGCAACCTCCGAAGAGACAACTAACACAACACCTATACCCCCTATTAGACTATTTTACAGGAACTTCTTTTCCACAGCTCATAAAACGGAGGAAAGGGTCCTGAAAGATATTGTTAATAGAAACGTTATCCCTACAGACAAAAATCAGAGGATACAACTGACGATTTACTATAAAACCAGAAAAACGGCCAGCCTACTCATGAGAAACTCTCCAGACACAAAACAGAACGCTTTAAAAGAGACTAACGTCGTCTATGCCTTCAAATGCCCACTTGGGGACTGTAAGCTCCAAAAAACCCAGTATATAGGCAAGACAACAACATCTCTTTCTAGGCGTTTAACGATGCATAAGCAACAGGGCTCCATTAAGGAACATATAATCTCTTCCCATAACCAAACCATCGCCAGAGAAATCCTAGTAAACAACACAGAAATCATCGATAGATACAGCGATAGCAGGCGGCTTGACGTTTGCGAGGCACTACACATCAAGAAGTCAACACCAGCAATCAACAGCCAATTATTGCACAACTATATTCTACCCACCTCAAGACTCCGCTCCAATATAGAAGCATCAAGAAATATGGACCAATAGGCTTTCTACAAACACTTCTATTCAATACCCATTGTTTCTGTTCTGTCTTGTGTTGATACTTTTAATACCCTATTAATATCCCCTCTTGTTCTGTCTTGTGTTAATGCCACATCACCCTTCCCACCTCACTCAAATGTAGATATAAAATCAGAGAAACGCAAGTTCTAATCAGTTGTGTATTTGTGAAGTCTTTGAAAATGTAATAAGTTTTACGAAACGCGCCCGTGTCGCGTCAGACTAGAAATAAAAAATGAATTTTGGAGAAGTGATTTTTGATTTACCTCCAACAGTGAAGCGAAATGTACGAAAGATTGAGAAAATCAATCTTTCGTAATGTACGAAAGATTGAGAAAATTCGTGTTAGAATTATTAATCTTACTTTTTCGGTCATATTTAATAATATATATATATATATATATATTATTAAATATGACCGAAAAAGTAAGATTAATAATTCTAACACGAATTTTCTCAATCTTTCGTACATTACGCTTCGCTGTTGGAGGTAAATCAAAAATCACTTCTCCAAAATTCATTTTTATTTCTAGTCTGACGCGACACGGGCGCGTTTCGTAAAACTTATTACATTTTCAAAGACTTCACAAATACACAACTGATTAGAACTTACGTATCTCTGATTTTATATCTACATTTGAGTGAGGTGGGAGGGGTGATGTGGCATTAACACAAGACAGAACAAGAGGGGATATTAATAGGGTATTAAAAGTATCAACACAAGACAGAACAGAAACAATGGGTATTGAATAGAAGTGTTTGTAGAAAGCCTATTGGTCCATATTTCTTGATGCTTCTATATTGGAGCGGAGTCTTGAGGTGGGTAGAATATAGTTGTGCAATAATTGGCTGTTGATTGCTGGTGTTGACTTCTTGATGTGTAGTGCCTCGCAAACGTCAAGCCGCCTGCTATCGCTGTATCTATCGATGATTTCTGTGTTGTTTACTAGGATTTCTCTGGCGATGGTTTGGTTATGGGAAGAGATTATATGTTCCTTAATGGAGCCCTGTTGCTTATGCATCGTTAAACGCCTAGAAAGAGATGTTGTTGTCTTGCCTATATACTGGGTTTTTTGGAGCTTACAGTCCCCAAGTGGGCATTTGAAGGCATAGACGACGTTAGTCTCTTTTAAAGCGTTCTGTTTTGTGTCTGGAGAGTTTCTCATGAGTAGGCTGGCCGTTTTTCTGGTTTTATAGTAAATCGTCAGTTGTATCCTCTGATTTTTGTCTGTAGGGATAACGTTTCTATTAACAATATCTTTCAGGACCCTTTCCTCCGTTTTATGAGCTGTGGAAAAGAAGTTCCTGTAAAATAGTCTAATAGGGGGTATAGGTGTTGTGTTAGTTGTCTCTTCAGAGATTGCATGGCTTTTCACTTTCCTTCTTATGATGTCTTCGATGAAACCATTGGAGAAGCCGTTGTTGACTAGGACCTGCCTTACCCTACAGAGTTCTTCGTCGACTTGCTTCCATTCTGAGCTGTGGCTGAGAGCACGGTCGACGTATGCGTTAACAACACTCCTCTTGTACCTGTCAGGGCAGTCGCTGTTGGCATTTAGGCACATTCCTATGTTTGTTTCCTTAGTGTAGACTGCAGTGTGGAAACCTCCGCCCTTTTCCATGACTGTTACATCTAGAAAAGGCAGCTTCCCATCCTTTTCCGTCTCGTAAGTGAAACGCAGCACGGAACTCTGCTCAAATGCCTCCTTCAGCTCCTGCAGATGTCTGACATCAGGTACCTGTGTAAAAATGTCGTCAACATACCTGCAGTATATGGCCGGTTTCAAGTTCATGTCGACTAAGACTTTTTGCTCGATGGTACCCATGTAGAAGTTTGCAAACAGGACACCTAGCGGAGAACCCATGGCGACCCCATCTACTTGCTTATACATGTGCCCATCCGGGCTCAAGAAGGGTGCCTCTTTAGTACAAGCTTGGAGTAGTTTCCTCAGAATACTTTCTGGCATGTCAAGAGGAGTACAGGCTGGATCACGATACACTCTGTCGGCTATCATTCCGATTGTCTCGTCCACAGGTACGTTGGTAAACAGCGATTCTACGTCCAACGAGGCTCTTATCCCTGTGGCCCGTGTGCCCCGCAGTAAGTCCACAAATTCCTTTGGAGACTTCAGGCTGAAGGCGCAAGGAACATAAGGAGTCAGCAGGCCGTTGAGTCGCTTCGCCAGTCTGTACGTGGGTGTGGGTATCTGGCTAATGATTGGCCGAAGTGGGTTTCCAGGCTTGTGCGTCTTGACATTTCCATACGCATATCCAGGTTTATATTCCCCAATGATCTTTGGCAGGTGGAGTCCGGATTTCTTGGCGTTCACAGTTTCGATCAGTTTGTTGACCTTTGCTTTTAATTCGGCTGTAGTGTCCTTCGTTACCCTTTGGAACTTAGTTTGGTCAGAGAGTATGATGTTCATTTTCGCCAGATATTCGTCTTTTTTAAGAATGACATATATTGGCGACTTGTCACCTCTCCTGACAACTATCTCCTTGTTCTCACGAAGGCTTTTAGCTGCCGCTTTAAGCTCGGGGGACAGTATGGTGCTTCAGTAGTTGCCTCGATTCTTTCCTCCTTCTGCAATAAGTTCTGCTTGTAAGGTATCTTTGGTAGTGACCTTCTTTTGTGTCTCGAGGTCGAATATGTCGTCCAACAGAATTTCCAACTCTACTTTCCGGGCCATTTCACTCGGTCTGGACATAACATGACAGTTTATGCCCAGATTTAGGAGAGTGACTTGGTCCTCAGTGAGGTTAATTCCTGCAAGGTTCAGGAAGCCATCTCTTGGTCGTGGAATTGCCATAGGTCCTCCATATAATGTTGTTAGTTTCTTGATAATCCTTGTTTCAGTGCTGAGGTGATGTTGGTCTGTGAGGATGTCGAGGTGTTGTTCAATGCGGGTACGGATACTATGGTCGATGTTGCTATTTCTCCACTCGTTTGTAGCATGAAGTAGTTGCGTTTTGTTGTCTTTGATTTCATTCTCTGCCTTGTATATCTGATCACGAATCAGATCCTGGCGATATTTTATCGTGAAGGCTTGATTCCTTGCTGCTGGGTCGTGCACTTTAATATTAGTATATTTTGGTAGCAGTCTTTCCTGTAGACATATATTATTAAATATGACCGAAAAAGTAAGATTAATAATTCTAACACGAATTTTCTCAATCTTTCGTACATTACGCTTCACTGTTGGAGGTAAATCAAAAATCACTTCTCCAAAATTCATTTTTATTTCTAGTCTGACGCGACACGGGCGCGTTTCGTAAAACTTATTACATTTTCAAAGACTTCACAAATACACAACTGATTAGAACTTACGTATCTCTGATTTTATATCTACATTTGAGTGAGGTGGAAGGGGTGATGTGGCATTAACACAAGACAGAACAAGAGGGGATATTAATAGGGTATTAAAAGTATCAACACATACTTTGATACTGAACCTTGCAGGAATTAACCTCACTGAGGACCAAGTCACTCTCCTAAATCTGGGCATAAACTGTCATGTTATGTCCAGACCGAGTGAAATGGCCCGGAAAGTAGAGTTGGAAATTCTGTTGGACGACATATTCGACCTCGAGACACAAAAGAAGGTCACCACCAAAGATACCTTACAAGCAGAACTTATTGCAGAAGGAGGAAAGAATCGAGGCAACTACAGAAGCACCATACTGTACCCCGAGCTTAAAGCGGCAGCTAAAAGCCTTCGTGAGAACAAGGAGATAGTTGTCAGGAGAGGTGACAAGTCGCCAATATATGTCATTCTTAAAAAAGACGAATATCTGGCGAAAATGAACATCATACTCTCTGACCAAACTAAGTTCCAAAGGGTAACGAAGGACACTACAGCCGAATTAAAAGCAAAGGTCAACAAACTGATCGAAACTGTGAACGCCAAGAAATCCGGACTCCACCTGCCAAAGATCATTGGGGAATATAAACCTGGATATGCGTATGGAAATGTCAAGACGCACAAGCCTGGAAACCCACTTCGGCCAATCATTAGCCAGATACCCACACCCACGTACAGACTGGCGAAGCGACTCAACGGCCTGCTGACTCCTTATGTTCCTTGCGCCTTCAGCCTGAAGTCTCCAAAGGAATTTGTGGACTTACTGCGGGGCACACGGCCCACAGGGATAAGAGCCTCGTTGGACGTAGAATCGCTGTTTACCAACGTACCTGTGGACGAGACAATCGGAATGATAGCCGACAGAGTGTATCGTGATCCAGCCTGTACTCCTCTTGACATGCCAGAAAGTATTCTGAGGAAACTACTCCAAGCTTGTACTAAAGAGGCACCCTTCTTGAGCCCGGATGGGCACATGTATAAGCAAGTAGATGGGGTCGCCATGGGTTCTCCCCTAGGTGTCCTGTTTGCAAACTTCTACATGGGTACCATCGAGCAAAAAGTCTTAGTCGACATGAACTTGAAACCGGCCATATACTGCAGGTATGTTGACGACATTTTTACACAGGTACCTGATGTCAGACATCTGCAGGAGCTGAAGGAGGCATTTGAGCAGAGTTCCGTGCTGCGTTTCACTTACGAGACGGAAAAGGATGGGAAGCTGCCTTTTCTAGATGTAACAGTCATGGAAAAGGGCGGAGGTTTCCACACTGCAGTCTACACTAAGGAAACAAACATAGGAATGTGCCTAAATGCCAACAGCGACTGCCCTGACAGGTACAAGAGGAGTGTTGTTAACGCATACGTCGACCGTGCTCTCAGCCACAGCTCAGAATGGAAGCAAGTCGACGAAGAACTCTGTAGGGTAAGGCAGGTCCTAGTCAATAACGGCTTCTCCAATGGTTTCATCGAAGACATCATAAGAAGGAAAGTGAAAAGCCATGCAACCTCTGAAGAGACAACTAACACAACACCTATACCCCCTATTAGACTATTTTACAGGAACTTCTTTTCCACAGCTCATAAAACGGAGGAAAGGGTCCTGAAAGATATTGTTAATAGAAACGTTATCCCTACAGACAAAAATCAGAGGATACAACTGACGATTTACTATAAAACCAGAAAAACGGCCAGCCTACTCACGAGAAACTCTCCAGACACAAAACAGAACGCTTTAAAAGAGACTAACGTCGTCTATGCCTTCAAATGCCCACTTGGGGACTGTAAGCTCCAAAAAACCCAGTATATAGGCAAGACAACAACATCTCTTTCTAGGCGTTTAACGATGCATAAGCAACAGGGCTCCATTAAGGAACTTATAATCTCTTCCCATAACCAAACCATCGCCAGAGAAATCCTAGTAAACAACACAGAAATCATCGATAGATACAGCGATAGCAGGCGGCTTGACGTTTGCGAGGCACTACACATCAAGAAGTCAACACCAGCAATCAACAGCCAATTATTGCACAACTATATTCTACCCACCTCAAGACTCCGCTCCAATATAGAAGCATCAAGAAATATGGACCAATAGGCTTTCTACAAACACTTCTATTCAATACCCATTGTTTCTGTTCTGTCTTGTGTTGATACTTTTAATACCCTATTAATATCCCCTCTTGTTCTGTCTTGTGTTAATGCCACATCACCCCTCCCACCTCACTCAAATGTAGATATAAAATCAGAGATACGTAAGTTCTAATCAGTTGTGTATTTGTGAAGTCTTTGAAAATGTAATAAGTTTTACGAAACGCGCCCATGTCGCGTCAGACTAGAAATAAAAATGAATTTTGGAGAAGTGATTTTTGATTTACCTCCAACAGTGAAGCGTAATGTACGAAAGATTGAGAAAATTCGTGTTAGAATTATTAATCTTACTTTTTCGGTCATATTTAATACTATATGTCTACAGGAAAGACTGCTACCAAAATATACTAATATATATATATATATATATATATATATATATATATATATATATATATATATATATATATATATATATATATATATATATATATATGTCGTACCTAGTAGCCAGAACGCACTTATCGGCCTACTATGCAAGGCCCGATTTGCCTAATAAGCCAGGTTTTCCTGAATTAAGTTATTTTCTCTAATTTTTTTCTTATGAAATGATAAAGCTACCCATTTCATTATGTATGTTGTCAATTTTTTTTTATTGGAGTTTAAATTAACGTAGATATATGACCAAACCTAACCAACCCTACCTAACCTAACCTAACCTATCTCTATAGGTTAGGTTGGGTTAGGTAGCCGAAAAAGTTAGGTTAGGTTAGGTTAGGTAGGTTAGGTAGTCGAAAAACAATTAATTCATGAAAACTTGGCTTATTAGGCAAATTGGGCCTTGCATAGTAGGCTGATAAGTGAGTTCTGGCTACTAGGTACGACATATATATATATATATATATATATATATATATATATATATATATATATATATATATATATATATATATATATATATATAATGTTGTACCTAATAACTAGAACGCAGTACTCGGCTATGCCCGATTAGCCTAATAAGCCAAGCTTTCCTGAATTAATATATTTTTCTACTTTTTTCTTGTGAAATGATAAAGCTTCTCATTTCATGTATAAGTTCATTTTTTTTATTTGAGTTAAAACTAACGTAGATATATGAGCGAACTTAACCAACTCTACGTAACTTAACTTATCTTAACCTAAACTAACATAACTAAGTCAATAATTTATGTTCTAAATGTAATAGAAGAATAATAGTTCAAATAAACGAATTAGAAACAATTGAACATACAAAAAATCACCCGTCCTATTAGGCAAATCGGGCATTGTATACTAGGCCGAGAAGTGCATTCTGGCTACTAGGAACGACATATATACATAGATATATATATCTTAGAAAGTGTACTGTTGGCATGTGTACACAAAGCCAAGACCTTGTCTCTCTCAGTGTCCACTCAACAAGCCCTTCAGAATAATTGGAGCTTGGAGAGCGAGCAAGACACTAACGAGGCGACGCCAACCATCACACCTGCTGTTTCCCTATTTAATCCAATTACTATTTATTTATTATTATATATAATATATATTAGTCTATATACTTATCACCCTAAAAGCAATAATTAAAACTTGAGCAAAAGTGCCGTTGTTCCTAAATGCGGCACCGTTGGCTACTGTTGTTAAAGGCTTCCTCCCGACAATTTGATAGAACAAAAAACTACTCAATTAGCGACGAGAGAGCTCCGGCCCCACGCTCAACACAGACTGGTTGATCAATAATGCACTTTATCATTGTCACAGGGAATGGAATGGAACTATCA
This sequence comes from Procambarus clarkii, assembly GCF_040958095.1. Classification (NCBI taxonomy): domain Eukaryota; kingdom Metazoa; phylum Arthropoda; class Malacostraca; order Decapoda; family Cambaridae; genus Procambarus; species Procambarus clarkii. The sequence goes on from NC_091235.1 coordinate 6,396,006, forward strand.
GGAGACAGCGCCAAGCCATAATGACTATTAAGGCTTTAAAAAGGAGTCAGGATAAGTATTTGGGATAGGACGGGGGGTGGGGGGTAAGGAATGGTGCCCAACCACTTACGGACGATCGGGGGATTGAACGCTGACCTGCATGACGCTCTGCTGTCGCTCTACCGTCCAGCCCTAGTGATAGGGTATTGCTATAGGGTTGATATAGTTCACTTCTTTCAAGCCTCTATAGCACTACTTCCTATATGTAACTACCATTCATGCCTGGAATCAAGATATTAGTGTGAGGTGGTGTGAGGTATAAGGGGAGTTTTTTTTATTATTATTATTTTCTACCACAAACGTGGCCACACATTTACAATGCTAACCAGTATATATACATTTTCTTCTGTCCTCCATGGACAGGGTTAGAGATGTGTTAAACATATAGTTCAAGGGTTTATTGAACAGTGTAAAGGGAGTCTAAGGTGGTGTAAGGTGGTGTAAGGCGGCGTGAGATGTGAGGGATGCTGAGGCGAGAGAACAACAGATCGCAGCATCCAGCTGGGAATCTTGTCATGTTTCCACTTTAGGCCTGGAACCCAACCCATCTGGCCCGGGCCAGGAGATGAGCTGTCTCATCTTCCTCAAGGGGGGCCCCCATTAACAAATTTGTTGAGGCACTGTTGACGCCCATTATATGAGAGAGGGGGGAGGGAGGGGTGGAAAGAGAGGGGATGAGGAATGGGTACAGGAAGAGAAGGGAGTGGAGATAAGACGTCTCACTTAGAACAACAATTTATCCATCTTGCAAGTAATATATATATATATATATATATATATATATATATATATATATATATATATATATATATATATATATATATATATATATATATATAAAGAGAAGATTAAATAAAGTTAAAATGAATTGTTTTGCTAAACTAATTACTTCGTCTTTGAAGAACTTGATATTATATCTGCAAGTGAACAGCTCCATGTGGGTGAGGACGAATTGACTAGTTGTTACCAGGGAGGAAGTTATTAAACAAGTACAACAACTTAAAGTCCCACAAGAGGCTAGGGGGACAGGCAAAGTGTATACCAAGACGCTTCTAGAGAGCAAAGAGGTTCCATTCACCTAGGTTCTAGGAGACTTGAACCACGACCCCACGTTTGTGTAAGGCCGAAGCGCTATCGATCCAGCTAACGTAAAAAACATTATTATTATTTCTTAAAGAATTAAAGAATTTTAATGAAAAGGAGAGGTGAGTGAAACCATGTATGGCATACATAATAAAATCCATTGAATCGAGTACAAATAAAATCGTGGGAGAGATGAGAATAAGGCGCCGGTTCTTAAGAAGGGAAATAGATACCTCGTCTTCACATCTCCTGTGGTGAAAAACTCCTCGAATTGATAATTGCCAAATCCGCGAGTAAAAATCTTGAAATCCCACAGATTAATTTATTTAGCCATAACATAGTTTTACTAAGAGATAAAACTCAATTTACTCTCATGGTGTCCCATTATAAATAAAGCCGTAAATAGTGGGGAAAAAATACAAACAAAAGAGTGAATAGGAACAACAGGAATAAATAGAAAATGTCTCGAAAGGGCCAACAGACTTTCTGCCTTTTCCTTAAATCATCAATTTCTCCTTTCACTCACGCTAGTTCTCCAATCCCACACATGTTACACACTAAACAATGACTATTCCCGAATTATGATATTGCCAAAAGATAAATACGAGAAAATCTATCGTAATAAATACGACAGATAATAAGAGATAAAGAGAAGGGGACATAAAACAGTCAGGACAATGAAACCCGCCATAAGAGAGTGTAATACGCAGTGATGACCAGACCACACACTAGAAAGTGAAGAGACGACGACGTTTCGGTCCGTCCTGGACCATTCTCAAGTCGATTATCACAATCGACTTGAGAATGGTCCAGGACGGACCGAAACGTCGTCGTCCCTTCACTTTCTAGTGTGTGGTTTGGTCAACATCTTTCAGCCACGTTATTGTGACTCATCGCAGAGCATACGTAGTGATTACCCTTTTCTTGTGGGCTAGTGGTAGAGAGGGGCTAGTGGTAGAGAGGGGCTAGGGTAGAGAGGGGCTAGTGGTAGAGAGGGGCTAGTGGTAGAGGGGGGCTAGTGGTAGAGGGGGGCTAGTGGTAGAGAGGGGCTAGTGGTAGAGAGGGGCTAGTGGTAGAGAGGGGCTAGTGGTAGAGAGGGGCTAGGGCAGAGAGGGGCTAGTGGTAGTGAGGGGCTAGTGGTAGAGGGGGGCTAGTGGTAGAGGGGGGCTAGTGGTAGAGAGGGGCTAGTGGTAGAGAGGGGCTAGTGGTAGAGAGGGGCTAGTGGTAGAGAGGGGCTAGTGGTAGAGAGGGGCTAGTGGTAGAGAGGGGCTAGGGCAGAGAGGGGCTAGTGGTAGTGAGGGGCTAGTGGTAGAGGGGGGCTAGTGGTAGAGGGGGGCTAGTGGTAGAGAGGGGCTAGTGGTAGAGAGGGGCTAGTGGTAGAGAGGGGCTAGTGGTAGAGAGGGGCTAGTGGTAGAGAGGAGGCTAGTAGCTTTTCGTCTTCTTCAAAAACCAACATTCACATGTACGAGTTCACTCACTCGAGCATGTCATCCACGCGAACTAGAAACAGTAGCAGGTCCAGGCTTCTGAAATTCTATATCCAGCAAGAATTGCAAAAGCCTTAATCACAGGCCTTAAACATCTCTTGCAAACCGAGCCTAGATACTGACTGGTGTTATCCCCAATATACTTAAAGCAGCAGAGATCGCGTTACTTCACAAAGGAGGTACCAAAGCAGACGAATAAAATTTTAGACCAATAGCTCTAACATCACACATCAAAAAGTATTTTAAAGTAGTAAGAAGTAAGATCACGAAACACATGGAATCACAGTGTCTATATAACCCTGGACAGGACGTGTTCAGAACAGGGTGCTCCTGCCCCTCACAATTGCTCTACCATGGCCTTAGATGCAGGGGAAGACGAGCAAAATTCAGATGTAATATAAACAGATTTCATGAAAGCGTTCCACAGATGAGACCACGTTGTTATGGCGCATAAAATGCACACAAAAGGAATTACTGGCACAGTAGGGAGATGGATGTTTAACACACAGAAATCACAATAGCTTGATGCATCAAATGTACAAATCCACAAGGACCGTGACGAGGATCGAAACGAGGGCGAAGAGGGAGAACGGCCTATTGACATAGCTCGAGTGCATAGGGGGAGTTGTGTAAAACCCTGGTTTGTGTCTCGGAGAGGCTGCAGGATCTAGTAAGTTAAGTAGAACTTCGGTTTCAACTCTTTTTTTTTTTACTATGTCGTAGCTCAGTCGATAAAGGCAGCATCTGGGATGATCTCTGACGCAGGTTCGAATCCTCGTCACGGCCCTTGTGGATTTGTTCATTTAATGGATGTTTAATTTCCTAACGAACAGAACCCAGAGGTAACCCAGGCAATAAAATCAAATCCGGACCAACCACTTTGGAGAAGGAGTCCCCACGGTTCTGTGCATGCTACGCTAATCTTCATAGAAAGTGACACACACACTATAGTACCATATTATCCTTTGCCAATGACACTAGAATTTTCATGAGAGTAGGCAATATAGAGGACACAGCAAACCTCCAAACATGATTTGCAACAAATCATGCAAATCAGGTGTTCCAATGAGCCAAAAAAAAAAAAAATATGGGCCCAGATTCACGACGCCGTTACGCAAGTACTTACGAACGTGTACATCTTTCCTCAATCTTTGACGGCTTTGGTTACATTTATTAAACAGTTTACAAGCATGAAAACTTGCCAATCACCTGTTGTTATTGTTATAAACAGCCTCCTGGTGCTTCGGAGCTCATTAACTGTTTAATAATTGTAAACAAAGCCGCCAAAGATTGAGGAAAGATGTACAGGTTCGTAAGTGCTTGCGTAACTTCTTCGTGAATCTGGCCCCTGATGTTTGACGAGGATAAGCTCCAGCTACTCAACTATGAAAAAAAAACGAAAATATCAAAACGGAATCCAGATAAATACAGTCAAATCACTACATCATTTGGGCGCAATCGGAAGACTTTAATTTTAATAAGCAAAATAAAACAGCTGTCACAACTGCAAGAAATATGACAGGTTGGATAACCAGAACCCTTCTAAGAAGAGAGGCCATTCCAATAGCAATACTCTTCAAGACATTATTGCCCTCTAGAGTCGAATATTTTTGTACACTAACAGCCCCATTCAGAGCTGGAGAAATTGCTGACCAGGAGAGCGTGAAAATATAATTTAAAGCCCGAATCCACTCGACAAAACCTCTAAGTTATTGGGACAGCTTAATCTGTTTTCTCCAGAGCGGAGGAGAGAGAGAGACGATATTAGAGGGACTGGTCCTTTATCTGCTCATGGAAATAACACCACAAGGGTCCAGGGGGCCAGATTCACGAAGCAGTTACGCAAGCACTTACGAACCTGAACATCTTTTCTCAAACTTTGGCGGCTTTGTTTACAATTATTAAACAGTTAATGAGCTCCGAAGCACCAGGAGGCTGTTTATAACAATAACAACAGTTGATTGGAAAGTTTTCATGCTTGTAAACTGTTTAATAAATGTAACCAAATCCGTCAAAGATTGAGGAAAGATGTACAGGTTCGTATGCACTTGCGTAACTGCTTCGTGAATCTGGCCCATGGAGTCATGCCAGGATACGCAAAATAGCCGCCATTGAAAAGCAAAGGTGAAATAGGTACGCTGAGAGAGAACTCTATTAACATCAAGTGCCCAAGACATTTCAACACATTCCCGCTACACATAAGGGCCATAACTGGCCGGCCTCTTATGGTGTTCATGGGATAACTAGATAAACGCCTCTAAAGAGTACCTGATCAACGAGGCTGTGACTCGTACGCCAGACTGCGAACAGTTCAAATTAACAGCCTACTTGACCAGACCACCAACCAGGAAGCGTGATCAGAGACCGGGCCGTGGGATATTGATCCACAGAATCAACAAAAGGTTCACAGAAGTTAAACAGTATCCGCTACTCAGACAATATAACCCTAGCCCCCTCTTGCTATCATCCCAGCTTCCCTTGCTATCACCCCAGCCCCCTCTTGCTATCACCCCAGCCCCCCTTGCTATTACCCAGCCACCCTTCCTATCACCCCAGCCCCTTGCTATCATCCCAGCCCCTTGCTATCACCCCAGCCCCCCTTGCTATCACCCCAGCCACCCTCGCTATCACCCCAGCCACCCTCGCTATCACCCCAGCCACCCTTGCTATCACCCAAACCACCCTCGCTTACACCCAAGCCCCCCTTGCTATCACCCAAGCCACCCTCGCTTACACCCAAGCCCCCCTTGCTATCACCCCAGCCCCCCTCGCTATCACCCCAGCCCCCCTCGCTATCACCCCAGCCACCCTTGCTATCACCCAAGCCACCCTCGCTTACACCCAAGCCCCCCTTGCTATCACCCCAGCCACCCTCGCTATCACCCCAGCCCCCCTCGCTATCACCCCAGCCACCCCTCGCTATCACCTCCCTTGCCACCCCTGCATATGGAGGGGTGCAGGAGGTAGAGAAAGAGGAATAATAGAGGAGACTGACGTAGAGAGATCGCTGCTAAACTCCTTCAGGTGATCCTGGTAACTTTAAGAACATGGAGATAGCAGTGCTCAAAGTTGCAACAGCTCAAAGTTTGTTGCAAGGAGAAGAGTTTACACGGAAATTTGCAATACAATTGGCAATTGATGAATAACTCCCCCCCCTCCCCAGAGCCTACTGCATATTTTTTTTTTTTTACTAAGAATAGGATTCATAAGGGATGTATAATGGCATAACTAGTGAAGCTGCAAGCAAGAGCTGTTATCCTACCTCAGCTCATCTGAAGCCTATACCTAGAAACTCATTTATTTCATGAGAGTATATATAATATATTCCCCCCATTTTTCGTTTTGAACGACTTATTTTTTTTTCCACGAAATCGACCAATCCGTTTAGAATGCGACGTATTAGTGAAGATAGAAGCACCGTATTCTTCACGTTTTCTATGCTTTGGACTCGACAGGTTAGGTGAGTTGCTTGGGTTGTTCATACGTTGCTGGTTAGGAGTAACAGTTGATTTTTTTTACGGAGTGGCAGGTCGTGAGAATAATGTGCCCAGTGAAGCAAATTGTCTAATTTTGAAAATAAATCATTATTATAGTGAAGATTGAGTGTGTGTGTGTGTGTGTGTGTGTGTGTGTGTGTGTGTGTGTGTGTGTGTGTGTGTGTGTGTATGTGTGTGTGTGTGTGCGTGTGTGTGCGTGTGTGCGAGTGTGTATGTGTGTGTGTGTGTGTGTGTGTGTGTGTGTGTGTGTGTGTGTGTGTGTGTGTGTGTGTACATGTGTGTGTGTGTCTGTGTGTGTGTGTGCGTGTGTGTGTGTGTGTGTGTGTGTGTGTGTGTGTGTGTGTGTGTGTGTGTGTGCGTGTGTGTGTGTGTGTGTGTGTGTGTGTGTGCGTGTGTGTGTGTGTGTGTGTGTGTGTGTGTGTGTGTGTGTGTGTGTGTGTGTGTGTGTGCGTGTGTGTGCGTGTGTGTGTGTGTGTGTGTGTGTGTGTGTGTGTGTGTGTGTGTGTGCGTGCGTGTGTGTGTGTGTGTATACACAGCGTCAACAGTTACAGCGAGGCGAACATCAGGAAGGAAGGAATTAAACATGAACATAAGAGGTGCCGGAGACGAGAGGTGTAAACATTGTCTCAAGGGGTAGTGGAGGTGCTCGGGACACCCTTCCCCACACCCCAGGGCGTCGCAGGCACTCTCAACCACATTGGTAAATGTCATAGGAAGAGTGGGGGGAGAGAGGGAGGGATGGGAAGGGTGGAAGAAGGGATGGGGGTACTGGAATGGGAGAGAAACCCTGGCCCCTCAACCCCCATCTCCCTCCTCTTGCAACAGTCACGTGACATATTCAACCCCCACCACCACCACCCGGTTGAGAAACTCTGCTTTAAGGAGTGGTGCCCAGCCAATCCCCCCTCCCCCCAGCCTCCCCCTCTATCTACTTCACCTCTCCCCCCCCCCCCTTCCTGCCTACCTCTATCTCCGTCTCTTTACTTTCTCTTTTTCCTCTTCTCCATCTCTCATCTCTTCATCTCCCTCACACCACGCATCATTCCACAGGGTTTAGCTTAAAATTATTCCATCATTCTTAATATCATCATTAAAATCAGAAGGTGAAGGAAAAAAAAGAATATATGTGTCAATTAAAACTCAAATTTTCGGATCTAACCTATTTCTTTTCTCAAGGTGCTGGATACAATTGAGAACATTGTATACAGCATCTTAAAAACACTGTATACAACACTGAGAAAATAAATAGGTTCCGCAGGCGATGAGCCACAATAACGTGGCTGAAGTATGTTGACCAGACCACACACTAGAAGGTGAAGGGACGACGACGTTTCGGTCCGTCCTGGACCATTCTCAAGTCGATTTGAGAATCAGAGCCTTAAAAGGTCATTTATTTGCGACTGTTTTACCGTGATTCTGTGTAATACAACAGGATTTTCCACATATTTTTCCTTTTTCAGTGCTGTAGACTGAAGTGACCAAGCATGGTAATGTTTGGAACTGGATTTGTGAGGGTTTCTATGCAGTATTTTATTTTCATTATTTAGTTTCTGAACTGATGAGAACCTACATCTGATGACACGCAAACTAGGACAAAACAAGATATAGTTTATTTCGAGTCTCAAGTCGATTTGAGAATGGTCCAGGACGGACCGAAATGTCGTCGTCCCTTCACCTTCTAGTGTGTGGTCTGGTCAACATAAATAGGTTACAACTGAAAATATGGGTTTTAATGGACAAATATATTGGGTCTTTCCTTTAGCTTCATTCAGGCACTACGGCATTGTAGTTTCTTCTTAAAAATCCATTTTCAAGACGCCACGTGAGGCTGAGAATAAGTGCTTGGACACTTTATACTATATCTGACACCTTTACAAGGGGCCTGACAGCTGAGTGGAGAGCACTCGGCATTCGTAATCCTGAGGTTCCGGGTTCGATCCCGGGTGAAGGCGGAAACAAATTGACAGTTTCTTTCACCCTGATGCCTCTGTTTACCTAGCTGTAAGTAGGTAAATGGGAGTTAGATAGCTGCTACGGACTGCTGCCTGGGGGTGTGTGTAACAAAAATGAGGCCTGGTCGACGACCGGGCCGCGGGGACGCTAAACCCCGAAATCATCTCAAGATAGGATACCGACCACTTCACGCCGTCTTCAAAGGCTAGATAGACGACCCAACACAACCCGGTAAACTGAATCGGTTTGGCAGTCTTTCTTTTTTTGGGAAGACTTTTGGGAAGTCTTTTTCTGAAAGACTTTTTCTTTGACACTTTTTTAGCAGGTGGTCTTTCCGGTAGGCGGTCACTATACACGGCGATCAGTCAGCAAGATGACTGACAAGTAAACTAAACACCTCGACTCCAAAAATCGACTCCAAAGTGAAATACAAATGTTTATATCTAAGACATTCTCCAAAAGAAACATAAAAACATTACAGATTATTTAAAATTTGAGATTGTAAATTCAATTTCAGATGTGAATACTTGAATTGAATTGAGTTTTATGTACGAATAATAAGTGGATAAACAGAGCTCATATGTAGTGATGGACCACCCATATGTAGTGATGGACCACCCATATGTAGTGATGGACCACCCATATGTAGTGATGGACCACCCATATGTAGTGATGGACCACCCATATGTAGTGATGGTCCATCCAATATGTAGTGATGGTCCATCAATATGTAGTGATGGGCCACCAATATGTAGTGATGGGCCACCAATATGTAGTGATGAACCACCAATATGTAGTGATGGACCACCCATATGTAGTGATGGACCACCCATATGTAGTGATGGACCACCAATATGTAGTGATGGACCACCAATATGTAGTGATGGACCACCCATATGTAGTGGTGGACCACCCATATGTAGTGATGGACCACCAATATGTAGTGATGGACCACCCATATGTAGTGATGGTCCATCAATATGTAGTGATGGTCCATCAATATGTAGTGATGGGCCACCAATATGTAGTGATGGGCCACCAATATGTAGTGATGAACCACCAATATGTAGTGATGGACCACCCATATGTAGTGATGGACCACCAATATGTAGTGATGGACCACCCATATGTAGTGATGGACCACCAATATGTAGTGATGGACCACCAATATGTAGTGATGGACCACCAATATGTAGTGATGAACCACCCATATGTAGTGATGGACCACCAATATGTAGTGATGGACCACCCATATGTAGTGATGGACCACCAATATGTAGTGATGGACCACCAATATGTAGTGATGGACCACCAATATGTAGTGATGGACCACCAATATGTAGTGATGGACCACCAATATGTAGTGATGGACCACCCATATGTAGTGATGGGCCACCCATATGTAGTGATGGACCACCAATATGTAGTGATGGACCACCCATATGTAGTGATGGACCACCAATATGTAGTGATGGACCACCAATATGTAGTGATGGACCACCAATATGTAGTGATGGACCACCCATATGTAGTGATGGGCCACCCATATGTAGTGATGGACCACCAATATGTAGTGATGGTCCATCTATATGTAGTGATGGTCCATCAATATGTAGTGATGGGCCACCAATATGTAGTGATGGGCCACCAATATGTAGTGATGAACCACCAATATGTAGTGATGGACCACCAATATGTAGTGATGGACCACCAATATGTAGTGATGGACCACCAATATGTAGTGATGGACCACCAATATGTAGTGATGGACCACCAATATGTAGTGATGGACCACCCATATGTAGTGATGGACCACCAATATGTAGTGATGGACCACCCATATGTAGTGATGGACCACCAATATGTAGTGATGGACCACCAATATGTAGTGATGGACCTCCAATATGTAGTGATGGACCACCAATATGTAGTGATGGACCACCTATATGTAGTGATGGACCACCAATATGTAGTGATGGACCACCAATATGTAGTGATGAACCACCAATATGTAGTGATGGACCACCAATATGTAGTGATGGACCTCCAATATGTAGTGATGGACCACCAATATGTAGTGATGGACCACCTATATGTAGTGATGGACCACCAATATGTAGTGATGGGCCACCAATATGTAGTGATGAACCACCAATATGTAGTGATGGACCACCAATATGTAGTGATGGACCACCAATATGTAGTGATGGACCACCAATATGTAGTGACGGACCACCAATATGTAGTGATGGACCCCTACATGTGTACATCCCCACCGACTATGTGTCAAGTCTAGACCCAGACATGAGTGTCTCCCACCACCGGCCTGACAGTCTGTAAACATCTTCATAAAAGCAGAAGTGACACAGGTGTCACCGCTGTCACAGTTGTGTCACCTGTGTCACAGCTGCGTCACCTGTGTCATAGCTGCGTCACCTGTGTCACAGCTGCGTCACCTGTGTCACAGCTGCGTCACCTGTGTCACAGCTGCGTCACCTGTGTCACAGCTGCGTCACCTGTGTCACAGCTGCGTCACCTGTGTCACAGCTGCGTCACCTGTGTCACAGCTGCGTCACCTGTGTCACAGCTGCGTCGCCTGTGTCACAGCTGCGTCACCTGTGTCACAGCTACGTCGCCTGTGAAATTTGATCAAAAATCAATTCCTCAAATCTCATCTTTAACGTAATGACTTGTTCAATGAAAGATTAATCCGGAGACTCAAGTCATCCTGACCAAGACACCCAAGGCTTAACTCCTAACTACCAAATTCGCTTTATTTAGTCTATCGACCAATCCGTTTAAAATGGGACGTATTAGTAACTATCAAACCATCCTAATAATTGATGGTTTCTTCAATGCCTCGATGGGTTAGGTGGGTTACTGCGGTTCATAGGTTTAGGGATAGGAAAAACAAATGTGTTTTGACAGTGGGAAACCTGAGACCTGACTGACCATTTATCACTGTGATCGGGGCAGGGAGGCACCAGCTTGCCGAAAACACGTGATTTCACGTGTTCACGTAAATATCACGTTAAATCACGATAACAAAGTGTTCACACACAGTCACATCAGTGATTAAATTATCGTCATCCCCATTAATAAGAAAAACTGTCACCCCAGCAACACAAAACTCTACAGCAAAGGAGAAGCTAAGACAAGACGTCTTCAACATAAAGGTCCAATAAATATTTCTCAAGCACTAACAAGGAACAAATATCCCCGAGGGAGGAGTTATCTTCACCCTCCAAGATATGGAGGTTATCTTGAGATAACCTCCATGTCTCCATGTCATGGAGGGTCAAGATTCTTCATTCTCCAACACGAAGGAATTTCCTGACCAAGAAAATTGACTCAAAATCCTCTGACAAGACTTGCACAAAATTTTCGCAAGCTCAAGAAACAATCTTTAAAGAAAGGTTGATAAACACTCGTTAAGGAGACTGAAGGGTGGACTTACCTGTGGAGGCGCTGATGTCGAGTGATACTTAAGAGGTTATAACACAGCTGGTCCTTGAAATTCTTGCGGTCGACGATCACTCAATGTACAGTTTCTATGGAGTTAAATGACATTGTTATACTCCTTTCCAGGGCCAATTGGTCTTGATGTTGTTTCAGAGCGTGCACGACTCTTAACAATCTTGGGGAAAGAATATTCGGATAGACACACACACACACACACTCCACACACACACACACTCCACACACACGTACACTCCACACACACGTACACACACACGCACACACACACGCGCACGCAAGTTGAGAATCTTGAGAGTGCACTGACCGTGGCGGGAGTGAAGGCATGAAGACCGTCCGTGCTGACTGCCCGAGAGAGACTGGCAGCATGCTGGTGGTGGAGGCGGACGGGCCCTAGTGGCGACCCAAGCTGCTGCTGCTGCTGCTGCTGCTGCTGCTGCTGCTGGCACACGAACCTGCAGACAAACAACAACGTTCCTCTCATCAGTCTCGCACTCTGCTCATCACCAAACGTTTCATGTACGCCCCATGTCCTCCTCTGCTTTGGCTACCTATTCGTGTATTTTGTAATTCCCTCTTGACTGCTGCCAGCTCGGAGACCTATTGGCCGGGTGGTAAGGTTTCTCTTTGTCAGCGCTCTGTCTTGTTGTTCTTCTTCTACACTTCGGAAGGAGACAACAGGCGGGGACATGGCAGGAGAAGAGAAACTATATCCACCTCCCTTTATCGTCTCCAAAGGTTATTAAGCACTCAAGACCTAAACAATGTAACAGAATGAGATCTTCCCTCCACCCTCCCCTCCACTGCTGGGATATTCCCTCCACCCTCCCCTCCACTGCTGGGATATTCCCTCTACCCTCCCCTCCACTGCTGGGATATTCCCTCCACCCTTCCCTCCACTGCTGGGATATTCCCTCCACCCTCCCCTCCACTGCTGGGATATTCCCTCTACCCTCCCCTCCACTGAGGGATATTCCCTCCACCCTTCCCTCCACTGCTGGGATATTCCCTCCACCCTCCCCTCCACTGATGGGATATTCCCTCCATCCTCCCCTCCACTGATGGGATATTCCCTCCATCCTTCCCTCCACTGCTGGGATATTCCCTCCATCCTCCCCTCCACTGATGGGATATTCCCTCCACCCTCCCCTCCACTGCTGGGATATTCCCTCCACCCTCCCCTCCACTGCTGGGATATTCCCTCCACCCTTCCCTTCACTGCTGGGATATTCCCTCCACCCTTCCCTTCACTGCTGGGATATTCCTCACACAAAATACTACCGTAACAATTGAATATGAACACCAGAATACAATCTTGTCAGATGTGACAGGAAACACCGGCTACAGGGTGGGGTCAGCCTCTACATCAAACACACACCCGATCATCTACACTGAGCTGCTGAACACCACAAATGATGGGGTGGAAGTGCTGATAATCAAACAAACTCGAAATAAACTAAATTTTGTTTTGTCCTAGTTTACGTGTCATCAGACGCTAGATCTCATCAGTTCAGAAACTAAATAATGAAAATAGAACACTGCATAGAAACCCTCACAAATCCCGTTCCAAACATTACCATGCTTGGTCACTTCAGTCTACAGCACTGAAAAAGGAAAAATGTGTGGAAAATCCTGTTGTATTACAGAGAATCACGGTAAAACAGTCGCAAATAAATTACCTTTTAAGGCTCTGAAAATTTACCTTAAACCAACAGACAGTTAAGCCGACTAAAAATGAACAACTCTTAGGCCTTATTTTCATAAACAATGTCGAACTGATAAAACCTAAAATGATTACAAATACACATGTTACTCAGACAGTAATCTAATCGAAGTTTAGACAGGCTTAGACCTGTGATGCCCTTTTCAAATCCAAGGAGGAACAATCATGAAAGAATACGTGAAGATTAGATGAATAACGTAACCCTAAGTCAGTGCTTCAAAAAATTAGGCACAAGTGGCACTAGACTTGTCGCTCAAGTCGCTTTTAACTAACAGAAAAAATAAGAGAAAGTAATTTGGAACGAGACGGACGATGTCCTTGTTGTCGAGGAAAACACTATCCCAACTTCTCAAACGTGCCCCGCTCTCTCTCTCTCTCTCTCTCTCTCTCTCTCTCTCTCTCTCTCTCTCTCTCTCTCTCTCTCTCTCTCTCTCTCTCTCTCTCTCTCTCTCTCTCTCAAGACCAAAACTCCAGGAATTGCATAAAATTTAGGCGAAACAAGGAGAATAAAAACTCTTCAGTGAAACAGACAAAATATAAGTTCTATGCAACATCTAGAACAGCGTTTCCAGACCAAAATTAACATCAGGTATTGGGGTAATATGCATTCGAGATGGCACAGTCACTCATGTTAACAAAGAAGTTAGTGATATACTAACGATTCAGTAAGACTTTACAGTGAACCACTAAACACACTGAAAACCCAAACGCAAGTGTCCCCAGCCTCGAGTCCCGGATGTGAGAGTGTACCCACTGGACTTCGAAGCAATCATAGATTCGTGCATTGTGTCACAGGCCAGGACTCCAAGAATTCCATATTCATCAACAAATGCAAGACATTAATATCATACTCAAATGTCCTTTGGAGACGGAGCTTCCATCCGGTGTTAACCCCGACACAGTTAGAAGAGCGGAGAGCGCGCCATTCCACAAAGGAGGCAGTAAAGCAGAAACAAATATTAAAGACAGATTGCACTAGCATCAGACGTCATACAAATTTTCGACTTCTAAGAAGTAAAATCAGAGGAAGACAAAAGGCAGTAACAGTAAAGAAACAAAACAGTTTACGAGCAAAACTGTAAAATTCGCAGATTTCGCGAAAATTTTCTACAAATGTGACGAAAATTTACCGGGGCCTGACGGCTGAGTGGACAGCGTTCGATATTCGTAGTCCTAAGGTTCTGGGTAGAGTTTCTTTCACAAATAGGCAGAGTTTCTTTCACACTGATGAGCCTGTTTACCTAGCAGTAAATAGGTACCTGGGAGTTAGACAGCTGCTACGGGCTGCTTCCTGGGGATGTGTAACAAAAAAGGAGGCCTGGTCGAGAACCGGGCCGCGGGGACGCTAAGCCCCGAAATCATCTTAAGATAACCTCAAGAAGAAGATGATGAAGTTGATCGCCAAATGCACAAGAAATGAATACACGGATTTTATCATTTTTATATCAGACTATATATTTTACCACATTATCTTTTATCCTTTATAAATGAAACTAAGATTGTTATGAGAGTAAACACTTAAAGACGCAGCAAAGTTCCAAAAGGATGCAAGTGAGGTTTTGTAATGTTCAGCAGAAAACACCAAGATGTTCAATGAAGACAAGTCCCAGCTCAAGCACTAAGATGCAAACAAAGACCTCCAAGGCAGGAACCACTTACAAAACGCCGTCAAACCGCATCTTAGAAAGAAAAAGACTCGTTTTAAGACCTGGGACTTATCAAATCCGAAGACTATGACTTTAAAGACCACAACAGTGCAGTTGTCAGCACTACAAGAAATATGACAGGCTGGATAACAAGTTCCTTTGAAACAAGAGAACAAGAGATCTTAAACCAGTGATGCTACTTAAAAGGCACTAGTTCTCTCTACAGTGGAACAGTGTAGCACACTAAAAACTCCATTGAAATACGGAAAAGTTACTGATCTGGAGAACGTGCAAAGGACTTCCACTGATCGAAACCATTCAATAAAACATTCAATTACCTTTTGAACCCCCTCACACTATACACGCTGGAACTCACTCACTCACACACACACACACACACACACACACACACACACACACACACACACACACACACACACACACACACACAAAGAGGAGCTCAACAGTTGATTGACAGTTCAGAGGCGGGTCGAAAGAGCAAAGCTCAACCCCTGCAAACACAACTAGGTGAATACACACACACACACCCACACACACACACACACACACACACACACACACACACACACACACACACACACACACACACACACACACACACCTGAGAAATATACAAGAGACTGGTGCCAATCAAGTACAACTAACTAACTCGGCACAAGAGCACTAGGCACGGCAGAACGAGCCAACTAGCCCCACAGAACACTAGGAGCTCAACTGGTAATCTACGAGACAGTTCTAGTGAGAGCCCAAGTCTCTTCAACACCCCGCCACTACATGTAAGACCATAACTAGCTAACTTTATTGAAGTTCCCGTTTGAATACACAAAAACACCCTTAAGGGGTACAGGATCATCCGGGCTGTTATACAGAAACAGACAAGAGTCACAGAACGGCCAAGACATAAACAGACAAGAGATACACTAACAGCCAAGAGGTACATAAACAAACAAGAGCCACAAACAAAGCCCAGAACCACAAACAAAGCCCAGAGCCACAAGACCAAGAGCCACAAACAAAGCCCAGAGCCACAAGACCCAGAGCCACAAACAAAGCCCAGAGCCACAAGACCCAGAGCCACAAACAAAGCCCAGAGCCACAAGACCCAGAGCCACAAACAAAGCCCAGAGCCACAAGACCCAGAGCCACAAACAAAGCCCAGAGCCACAAGACCCAGAGCCA
Organism: Procambarus clarkii; assembly: GCF_040958095.1. Classification (NCBI taxonomy): domain Eukaryota; kingdom Metazoa; phylum Arthropoda; class Malacostraca; order Decapoda; family Cambaridae; genus Procambarus; species Procambarus clarkii. The sequence continues at coordinate 6,412,111 of NC_091235.1, forward strand.
CAAACAAAGCCCAGAGCCACAAGACCCAGAGCCACAAACAAAGCCCAGAGCCACAAGACCCAGAGCCACAAGACCCAGAGCCACAAGACCCAGAGCCACAAACAAAGCCCAGAGCCACAAGGCCCAGAGCCACAAACAAAGCCCAGAGCCACAAGACTCAGAGCCACAAACAAAGCCCAGAGCCACAAGACCCAGAGCCACAAACAAAGCCCAGAGCCACAAGACCCAGAGCCACAAACAAAGCCCAGAGCCACAAGACCCAGAGCCACAAACAAAGCCCACAGCCACAAGACCCAGAGCCACAAACAAAGCCCAGAGCCACAAGACCCAGAGCCACAAACAAAGCCCAGAGCCACAAAGCCCAGAGCCACAAACAAGTCCCAGCGCCACAAACAAGTCCCAGCGCCACAGAGGCAGCAGCCACGAGCCTGGTAATGTGAGAAACTACAGTGTGTGTCCCCAGTCTAGGACCCGGGGTTCGACCCCTTCCTGGCTGCCAGACTCAAGATTTACAATCCAAATTTCGCCCCCGACTGGGAGCAAGTTTCAGGGGATAAATCCGGCCTCAGGCAGCTGGCCGGAACACCAGCTCGGGCCCCGGGAACACTGGAGAACATGATTAATGAACATTGAGAGAATGAATGAACACTGGAGATCTATATTAATACAAATAGACAATTTTGTATTCAAATGAATCACGTTATCTTGAAATCTTGAGGTTATCTTGAGATGATTTCGGGGCTTTAGTGTCCCCGCGGCCCGGTCCTCGACCAGGCCTCCACCCCCCAGGAAGCAGCCCGTGACAGCTGACTAACACCCAGGTACCTATTTTACTGCTAGGTAACAGGGGCATAGGGTGAAAGAAACTCTGCCCATTATTTCTCGCCGGCGCCTGGGATCAAACCCAGGACCACAGGATCACAAGTCCAGCGTGCTGTCCGCTCGGCCGACCGGCTTTCCCTCACGTGAATACATTATTGTATGGAAGATGTATCAAAGGACTAAAGTTCCTTTATTAGTAGTTTAAATGTCAGAAAAAAAATAATTAAAAAATAATTGGGATGATCAGAAGGGCACGAAATTAAAACAAATAAATTAGGCTAAATTAAAAGGTGAAATTCAACAATTAAAGGAGCTAAATTAAGCGTTTTGTACAAGTGTACGACAACTGCAGCGCCATACAACAGGTGAATAAGATGTACAGGTTTCGTAAAGTCGTCGTGAAAATGTGTGATTAAATCCTGTCCAGTATTATATAGTCGACTAAATAACACTAACACCTCCCCCTCCTTTCCCCCTAACACCCCCTTACTCCCAGCCTAACAATTCAAATTTTCAGAATATATAATCAGGTTTTTTAAACTATAATCAGTATATAAACATTGATTAGATTTTAGTAGACAAATCCCAGCAGCTTGCGTTAAATTAACCCCCCCCCCCCCCCCTCCCAGACCATAAACATCAATAATCACGTCGACACGAAAATGGATAAATTAGCACGCGGGTTACCCCTCATAAAGGCCCGTTTTCCTTGCACATAAAAACAATCCGCTTATCATTTCAGTGCGACATTGAGGGGGTGGGGGGTTAACCAGTGGAAAATGTGAGAGTGGGAGACGCAGGGGAGAGTTGGGAGTGGAGAGGGAGAGGGGATGGGAAGGGGAAGAGGAGAAAGGGAAGGGGGGAGAGGAGAAAGGGAAGGGGGAGAGGAGAACGGGAAGGGGGAGATGAAAACGGGAAGGGGGAGAGGAAAAAGGGAAGGGGGAGAGGAGAATGGGAAGGGGGAGAGGGGCTGTGTCAGAGAGTAACTCAAGTAAAAAATAAAATTATAAAAATTTTGTTAGTAGTTAGTAACAGTTGATTGATTGACAGTTGAGAGGCGGGCCGAAAGAACCAGAGCTCAACCCCGGCAAGCACAACTAGGTGAATACATATGCACATGCAACATGGACATGTGCACAACAGACCTGTGGGTGCACATGTCTAAAACTCTTGCGAGAAAGGTGCACTTTCTCGCAAGAAAGATTATAAACAAAACAAATGAATTCCGGAAACTGACAAGGAGAATCTAGATGTAATTGCACTCTCAGAAATTGAACTGTCAAGTAGTAAGAAATTCAACTTTCTTTCGCAATGAATTAAGACGGGAGAGAGAAAGAAAGGGAAAGATTGTTGGGTGACATTGCGGACGTCAGTAACTGGTTGGGTGACCTCCCGGGCGTCAGTAACTGCCTGGGTGACCTCGCGGACGTCAGTAACTGGTTGGGTGACCTCGCGGACGTCAGTAACTGTTTGGGTGACCTCGCGGACGTCAGTAACTGCCTGGGTGACCTCGCGGACGTCAGTAACTGTTTGGGTGACCTCGCGGACGTCAGTAACTGCCTGGGTGACCTCGCGGACGTCAGTAACTGGTTGGGTGACCTCGCGGACGTCAGCAACTGCCTGGGTGACCTCGCTGACGTCAGTAACTGGTTAGGTGACCTCGCTAACATCATCATTTTTAATCAGAGGGACCTCTATCACCCCAACAGGCATAACGAATAGTCGGCTTCGTTCTCGACTCACAATCAGAGGGACAGAAATGATTGGGCACGTTTAGTTTCACCAAATGACTCTGTTTACTTAGCGGTAAATAGGAACCCAGGAAATGTGGTGGAATTGCGTCCTAGGGAGTGTCCGTAGTTTGACCTTTGGAAGGACCTCGATACAAGCGTAACGTACATATATATATACACACACACAGTCTGCCTGTCCCCAATACAAATTATCATCATTATCAAATAGAAAAACAAACGAAAAACAACGGACAGAGTCCGTTTTCTTTAAGTCTCCCATTGAAAAACTAAGCGTCAGTCGTTTTCTCTGATTCTTTGCCAAAATTTCGGCCAATTTCCATCCCCGACTCAATTATCCCGCCGGCTCTACCTCCCCGGATAACGTGCTCGTATACCATTCTTTTTTTTTTGCGCCGCAGATACGCTTGACAGCAAGCGTATATGGGCTTAGCGACAACCACTAACCTACATAGGGCTTTGCCTTTCGATCGAGTCTAGCGTGGAACAGCTGTCAACCTTCTACGTCAATCGTAGCCTCATTTAACGTCAATCGTTAGCAGTCTCCGTGGTGTAGTAGTAAGACACTCGCCTGGCGTTCCGCGAGCGCTATGTCATGGGTTCGTATCCTGGCCGGGGAGGATTTACTGGGCACAATTCCTTAACTGTAGCCTCTGTTTAACGCAACAGTAAAATGTGTACTTGGATGAAAAAACGATTCTTCGCGGCAGGGGATCGTATTCCAGGGACCATAGGATTAAGGACTTGCCCGAAACGCTACGCGTACTAGTGGCTGTACAAGAATGTAACAACTCTTGTATATATCTCAAAAAAAAAAAAAAAAAAAAAAAATATATGAATTAGCTAGTGTAGATTTCCCTGTCTCAGATATGCAGGATTTGCTTGAAGTTCTTGTTGTACTGTTCTTCTCAGATTGCTTATAGGCAATCTAAGATCATAATCAATTTCATAGATCAAAGGTTTAATCTTCGGCTAACTCATAAGTTCTTCCATGAATTCAGAGGCCAACGTGAAATGGACAATGTTGCCATTAATAGTAGTTTTGTTATATCTATTTCTGAAATTTATACATAAAACAAAATTATTAAAAATAGTAACGCAATCCATTTCACGTGGCTTTCATCTCACGCTCCATGCTGCCAGAAACCTTATCCAAGTATCCCAAGTTTGCTAACCCCATCGGATACTAACAAGTTTACCTTCAGACTATAAAATAAAACAAAAGGCAACCTCATAAATGCGCTTCGCAATATAAACTCGAAATCTTAATTCAATATATATATATATATATATATATATATATATATATATATATATATATATATATATATATATATATATATATATATATATATTGTATAAATTGGTTAAGAGACATTTTCCTCACCAGAACCCCGAGCCTCCACAACACACACTGTCCTTTACTCACGAAGGAAAGTAACTGCCAGAAAAATAAACAATCCCTGGCTCACAATTATAACAATCCCTGGCTCACAATTATAACAATCCCTGGCTCACAATTATAACAATCCCTGGCTCACAATTATAACAATCCCTGGCTCACAATTATAACAATCCCTGGCTCACAATTGGCATACTTTGAGCAATTAACAAGAAAGACGAATGTGAAGATAAAAACGCAGAATTAGTCTCGTTTCAAAATAGCTAGAAAAGAGATACTCCTCAACACAAATCAATATAATAATTAGAACTAATCTCTCCCATTTTGAATACAGATCTAATAAAGCAAAACCATCACAAAGCTTCTAGGACCCACACAACACTTACATAGTAAACTGATCAAACTCTCCAGGAGGTGATAAAACACCAACAATGGATTTAGAAACTACAACTGCATTTAATAGCCTCTTTTCATCAATTGGTGTTAACCTTTTCTATAATTATTCGAGAGACCCAGACACATGTTACTATGTATCTCAGCGGCAGCTGTCCGAACTCTACTCTTTTTGCCAATCAGCTCGACATCCATGAATTCACTCAGAGGAACGCACAAAAGCCGGGAACAGCGAAGACACACCAACGATGGTGTACAAAAGGTCTGCTCATATCCTTGCACCAGGCACAGCTCGACTTGTCAACAAATCTCTTGATTCTCAAACGTTTCCCGAGTAACTCCATCATTCTTTCCCTCCTCCCCACCCCCCCCCCCCCACCACCCCTCGTCCCATCCCAAATCCTTATCCTGACCCCTTTTCAAGTGCTATGTATTCGTAATGGCTTGTCGCTTTCCTCCTGATTTGTATTTGTATTATTTCCAGTTCATAAAGGAGGTGATGCAACTGATGTAAAGCATTACTGATCAATGTTAACCTACTAATATTAACCCACATTATTTGAAAGGGTTTATTTACAAACAGTTTTACTCTTGTAAAATTCAACATTCTAAGTTTCCGTCAGTTTGTCACAAGGGGTAGTAGGCTACCCCCCTCACAAGGGGTAGTGGGCTACCCCCTCACAAGGGGTAATGGGCTACCCCCCCTCACAAGGGGTAGTGGGCTACCCCCCCCCTCACAAGGAGTAGTGGGCTATCCCCTCACAAGGGGTAGTGGGCTACCCCCCCCCCCCTCACAAGGAGTAGTGGGCTATCCCCTCACAAGGGGTAGTGGGCTACCCCCCTCACAAGGGGTAGTGGGCTATCCCCTCACAAGGGGTAGTGGGCTACCCCCCCCCTCACAAGGAGTAGTGGGCTATCCCCTCACAAGGGGTAGTGGGCTACCCCCCTCACAAGGGGTAGTGGGCTACCCCCCCCCCTCACAAGGAGTAGTGGGCTATCCCCTCACAAGGGGTAGTGGGCTACCCCCCCTCACAAGGGGTAGTGGGCTACCCCCTCACAAGGGGTAGTGGGCTACCCCCCCCCCCCCCCCTCACAAGGAGTAGTGGGCTATCCCCTCACAAGGGGTAGTGGGCTACCCCCCTCACAAGGGGTAGTGGGCTACCCCCTCACAAGGGGTAGTGGGCTACCCCCCCCCCCCCTCACAAGGAGTAGTGGGCTATCCCCTCACAAGGGGTAGTGGGCTACCCCCCTCACAAGGGGTAGTGGGCTACCCCCCTCACAAGGGGTAGTGGGCTACCCCCCCCCCTCACAAGGAGTAGTGGGCTATCCCCTCACAAGGGGTAGTGGGCTACCCCCCTCACAAGGGGTAGTGGGCTACCCCCTCACAAGGGGTAGTGGGCTACCCCCCCCCCCCCTCACAAGGAGTAGTGGGCTATCCCCTCACAAGGGGTAGTGGGCTACCCCCCTCACAAGGGGTAGTGGGCTACCCCCTCACAAGGGGTAGTGGGCTTCCCCCCCCCCTCACAAGGAGTAGTGGGCTATCCCCTCACAAGGGGTAGTGGGCTACCCCCCTCACAAGGGGTAATGGGCTACCCCCCTCACAAGGGGTAGTGGGCTACCCCCCCCCTCACAAGGAGTAGTGGGCTATCCCCTCACAAGGGGTAGTGGGCTACCCCCCCCCCTCACAAGGAGTAGTGGGCTATCCCCTCACAAGGGGTAGTGGGCTACCCCCTCACAAGGGGTAGTGGGCTACCCCCCTCACAAGGGGTAGTGGGCTACCCCCCTCACAAGGGGTAGTGGGCTACCCCCCCCCCCTCACAAGGAGTAGTGGGCTATCCCCTCACAAGGGGTAGTGGGCTACCCCCCTCACAAGGGGTAGTGGGCTACCCCCCTCACAAGGGGTAGTGGGCTACCCCCCTCACAAGGGGTAGTGGGCTACCCCCCCCCCCCCTCACAAGGAGTAGTGGGCTATCCCCTCACAAGGGGTAGTGGGCTACCCCCCCCCCTCACAAGGAGTAGTGGGCTATCCCCTCACAAGGGGTAGTGGGCTAACCCCCCCTCACAAGGAGTAGTGGGCTATCCCCTCACAAGGGGTAGTGGGCTACCCCCCCCCCTCACAAGGAGTAGTGGGCTATCCCCTCACAAGGGGTAGTGGGCTACCCCCCCCCCCTCACAAGGAGTAGTGGGCTATCCCCTCACAAGGGGTAGTGGGCTACCCCCCCCCCCTCACAAGGAGTAGTGGGCTACCCCCTCACAAGGGGTAGTGGGCTACCCCCTCACAAGGGGTAGTGGGCTACCCCCCCCCCCCTCACAAGGAGTAGTGGGCTATCCCCTCACAAGGGGTAGTGGGCTACCCCCCCCCCTCACAAGGAGTAGTGGGCTACCCCCTCACAAGGGGTAGTGGGCTACCCCCTCACAAGGGGTAGTGGGCTACCCCCCCCCCCTCACAAGGAGTAGTGGGCTATCCCCTCACAAGGGGTAGTGGGCTACCCCCCCCCCCCCCTCACAAGGAGTAGTGGGCTATCCCCTCACAAGGGGTAGTGGGCTACCCTCCCCCTCTCACAAGGGTAGTAGGATTCCCATAAACTATATTTCCCATCATCTATTTTCCTCATCATCTCTCTCATCAGATGAGAATTAAATGAACAGGGAGTTTAGAATTGCAAAAAACGGGACTAATTACGGAAAATTAGACCATTGACCTGAGCAATTAAGATAACAAGTCATCAGAGAATGGATTAATTAGGTTGTTAGAGGTTAAGGTTCATACAAGCCTTATGCCACACGGCGCTGACTTCAGGCTGGTCATTACTGACATATTGAGCTAAATTTAAGGTAAATGGTTTGGTCGTTAGGTTAAAAGATTAGTTTGACTGGCAATGCTGGTCTAATTTTCTTTTATTATAATTTTTACTTTATTATAATTTTACTTGTGAGAACTCTTTGGTCCCGCCTCTCAACCATCAATCAACTGGTGTCAGCCTGTCCTCGCATACAAAGATCCAAGCTCGTTAATCCAGCCGCCAAACCCCCCCCTGTTTATGAATGAAAAACGGTTTACACACGACTCAACTGATTTCGTTCGAATACTTCCGAAACACGTGCTTCACTGACGACTTTTGTTCGAACCACAATGCTGTAAATGCTTCACCCGCGTACTACAAATACAAATAATCGCCAACAGAACTTAAACACCTAACCAGTGCCTAACCAATGCTTTAATGTGCACAATATGTTAATATAAAATAATACTAATTTATATTTGAGAAAATTCCTGTTATGAATGAACAACATGTTAAAATTGATGAATGCGTCTTTGGGGTCGAACGCTGGAGGGAATGGACTTGATCTGAGGACGGGTTGGACTATTGGGCTCTATCATATCAATATATGAAACTGTCACAAACACGACCACACGACCCGAGGGCCACAAATACCTCCAAACGACCCGAGGGCCACAAACACCCCCAGAGGGGTGACAAACACGACCAGAATTACCACAAACACGACCAGAATGACCACAAACACGACCAGAGGGGTCACAAACACGACCCAAAGGACCACAAACACGACCCGAAGGACCACAAACACGACCCGAAGGACCACAAACACGACCCAAAGAACCACAAATACGACCCAAGGGACCACAAACAAGACCCAAAGGACCACAAACACGACCCAAAGGACCACAAACAAGACCCAAAGAACCACAAACACGACCTGAAGGGCCACGAACTCGACCCGAAGGACCACAAACCCGACCCAAAGGACCACAAACACGACCCAAAGGACCACAAACACGACCCAAAGAACCACAAACACGACCTGAAGGGCCACAAACTCGACCCAAAGGGCCACAAACACGACCCAAAGGACCACAAACACGACCCGAAGGACCACAAACCCGACCCGAAGGACCACAAACTTGACCCGAAGGACCACGAACACGACCAGAGGGCCCACAAACACAGTGAAAACAACAGTCAACTAACCACCAATACTCACAGCTGCCTCTGGATGAGGAGGTCCCAAGTGGCCTTGAGCTCTACGGTGGGCGCCCGGAGCACCACGGTCTTCCTGTGACCCCGCCTGTATACCGTGTTCTTATTGGTCGGGAGCTGGCACTTGGGCGTGGTCAGGTAGCCCGACCCCGCCCCCGTCACCACCACCCTGGTGTCCACTATCAGCCGCAACTCCGTGGCTGCGGAAGACACAAGGTAAACTTGACAATGCGTCCTCGCATACAAAAGTAAACTTTTTCTCAGTGTTAGAGAATGTCAGCTCTACGCACATACACAGGTTTACTGATACTTTTAAACTGTGTTTTTTTGGTTTGGTGTCTGAACGTGTTGGATGTTGTCTGGACGTGACGGGTGTTGTCTGGACGTGACGGGTGTTGTCTGGACGTGATGGATGTTGTCTGGACGTGACTGGATGTTGTCTGGACGTGACTGGGTGTTGTCTGGACGTGATGGATGTTGTCTGGACGTGATGGTTGAGCTTACCCTTACTCTACATATTCCATTGTTCATCTCTCTCACTTTTCTAATAGAATAGGTTCCCAGCTTGTGAATAAAATATCTCTTTTGCTGGCAATATCTGTCCTTAGCTCATTGTATTCTATCCTTCTCCAACTTTGACAACTTGAAAGGAAAGTTGTGAGTATGAATTTGTCTGCTGAACACTAAGTTGTACTTCAACTTGAGCCTCTTGCGTGCGTGCGTGCGTGCGTGCGTGTGTGTGTGTGTGTGTGTGTGTGTGTGTGTGTGTGTGTGTGTGTGTGTGTCTGTCTGTCTGTCTGTCTGTCTGTCTGTCTGTCTGTCTGTCTGTCTGTCTGTCTGTCTGTCTCTGTCTGTCTGTCTCTCTGTCTCTCTGTCTCTCTCTCTGTCTCTGTCTCTGTCTCTGTCTCTCTCTCTGTCTCTCTCTCTGTCTCTCTCTCTGTCTCTCTCTCTGTCTCTCTCTCTGTCTCTCTCTCTGTCTCTCTCTCTCTGTCTCTCTCTCTGTCTCTCTCTCTCTGTCTCTCTCTCTCTGTCTCTCTCTCTCTGTCTCTCTCTCTCTCTCTCTCTCTCTCTCTCTCTCTTCTCTCTCTCTCTCTCTCTCTCTCTCTCTCTCTCTCTCTCTCTCTCTCTCTCTCTCTCTCTGTCTCTCTCTCTCTCTCTCTCTGTCTCTCTCTCTCTCTCTCTGTCTCTCTCTCTCTCTCTCTCTCTCTCTCTCTCTCTCTCTCTCTCTCTCTCTCTCTCTCTCTCTCTGTTCAGTCGTGAACGTTCATTGTGGCAATTGTACGACAATGTGCTGGCCCAAGTTAAGTCCTAACTCATACTAAGTGCTCCCCTAAGCTAAGCGCTCGCTCAAGCTAAGTTCTGCTCAAGCACCATTGTATAAGAATACCTAACAAAAGACAAGTGACATTGTGTTGCCTGTTTGAGCTCTTTTTTTGGTCGCCCGGCTCTGATTTAATCTTTCAACGACGTGACCTTTTGGAGGGCTTTTTTTTATTTCAAGATTAAATTGTGTAACCTAACCCAGTGGTTCTCAAACAGCTCTTTTTATGCTGCAGTAACAGTGCTTATACTTTTTTTTTAAGTATTCAATAAACAGTATTTCATTTAAACTGCTGCTTTTGTTGTTTGTCAACTTCACAACTCGTCTAATGCATTATACTCGTGCACTCTAACACAAGAACACTTGTGCAGTCACACACAGAAATCACAATAGCGTGATGCTTCAAATGAACAAATCCACAAGGACCGCTGACCATGTTGTAGCTCAGTCAATTAAGGCAGCGTCTGGGATGCTCCCGGACGCAGGTTTGAATCCTCATCACAGCCCTTGTGGATTTGTTTACTTGTGCACTCAACTACTCACCCAAAACATCAGCTTAAGCTCATCTCTTCACTCTAATAGTTACCAAAACCAGCTTCACCCAGCCATCTCACGACTCATTTAAAACTCTTTTAAAACTTCCCCCCTCACTCATGTCTCTCTAAAGACTCACGTTTCTTCTTGATGGTGAAGAGGGCCTGGCAGACTCCTCCAAGGGGCACGGGGTCCTCCATGACGAAGATCACCCGGTCCCTGTTGATCTTGGTGAAGAGCACCAGGTCGGTGAAGAGCATGGCCCAGTGCTGCTTGAGGTGGCGGCCCTCGAACTTGTACAACTCTCCCCCGAACACCCACTGGCGCCGGCCGTCGTTCAAACGAAAGGGCTGTGAGGAGATGATACAATACTGTAAGGTGATACAATACACTGCAGTAATACAAGATGATACAATACACTGATACAAAACATTGCAAGAGTGCAACATGATACATTGATGTAATAAGCTACAATGTTGACCAGACCACACACTAGAAGGTGAAGGGACGACGACGTTTCGGTCCGTCCTGGACCAGTCTCAAGTCGATGGTCCAGGACGGACCGAAACGTCGTCGTCCCTTCACCTTCTAGTGTGTGGTCTGGTCAACATTCTTCAGCCACGTTATTGTGACTCATCGCCTGAATAAGCTACAAGTTTGTGTAAGTCTTCTATGGTCACAAGTCTTCATGGCAAGTCATAACTAATGGAATTTAAGACGGAAAAATGAGATTTAATGGAATGTGATTCTTCCTGTCCACCTTGATGAGAGAGATCTTACAGTGACAAGCAACACGTCACTGCAAGGCCACATAACTGCCCCAAGTATGTGAGGCCTATGTAATAATACCTAACTATCGAATGGCATAAAAGTATGATAATGAACAATAATATTGTGACAACCAGAATACGCAGCAGTTGGTGTGGCGTCTACATAACTATATTAGGCCACTATTTGAAAATCCTATAACAAAGACTTCAGGTTCCCAGTTAAAGATAGAATAGAGAGCAAGGAGACATGATCCCAACATAGAAAATAACGACATTGCAACAACACAGAACGAGAGAACACGGGCACAAGATCATCAAACACCGATGTAAAAAAGAATATCACAAAATACTTCTACGACAAAGAACAAAGGATGAAGCAAGACTCGGCCCAAACTACCACATCTAAATATTACTTTTGATCATGGCTGATGACATCGGATCATTGCCCCTTTTCCTTCAGCAACAATTGGGCAACCATACCCTTCACCCCCACCCCTACATCCCCCTCCTGTACACCCCCCCCCCACCCCTACATCCCCCTCCTGTACACCCCCCCCCCCACCCCTACACCCCCGTTTTCCTACAACACTCCTTCCCCTACATCCCCTTTTTCATTCCAAAATAAACAATAAAACATGGGCCTGACCTGCGTATATTTGGTAAACACGAGGCGCTGTTCGATGTCTGCAACGGACACCAGGGGCGGCCGCAGGGGGGCGTGGGGCCTGGCGTGGGCGGGCGTGGGCGTGGAGCCGGCCAGATCGGTGGGTGGGTGTGCGCGTGGCACGGGTTCCATTATGTTCTGTTGCGTGGTCACAGCGCGGTAGCACTCCTGTGTGGGGGAAGTAAGGTTGGGTGCTGAGTTCGGGGTTCTGCCTGGGCATGGGGCACTGTCTATAGTGGGGCCACTGCCCATGAAGGAAGCACTGACCATGAAGGAAGCACTGCCCATGAAGGAAGCACTGCCCATGAAGGAAGCACTGCCCATGAAGGCCACTGGCCAACGTTACATTGACAGTGGCCCCCCTCCCCCCCCCTGTCAATGTAACTGACAGTGAGACAGTTCACTGAGGCACCGTTCAGGAACTACTGGCAAGCTGTTATCACCAGGGAAAGTATATGCAAGATCCAACACTTCCAACACCTGCTAACACCTGCCTCCACAGATGTTTTCTTTTAATAATTACTGCAAATAACAATATCCTGGACCCTAAGAGGTACAGGACTCATGGACAATAAACAAGAGACTTAGACACTTTTGATAATTACGTAGCTACACAGATTGTTAATTACTGTTAAATATCACAAAGTTGATTGATGGTTACCTTAATGATGCTAATTATTATAGGGCTTATAGGATCACTGAATCATGCCGAGGATCAGGGGCTCTCTATATGATATATGCTCACTTGACTGACAAAAAGGGAATGAACTGAAATGACAAATTCACTTTAACATAGAATGTATTAATACAAATCTATTACACCCTATTATAAAATGGCCTATTTTCGAATAGGGTATTTTAGAAGTAGAGTTATCCCTAGATATTTTAGTATATCCACCCTAGCTGGCAATGGTGTTAAATTGCTCTGAATAAAAAACACAGAAAACATCTACCCTACTTACTCTTATAATCTACTTAATCTACCTTAATCTACCATGTACCTGGTATCTGCGACTGGTGGGTGTTACTACCGGGTTTTCACTGGAGAGAGAGAGAGAGAGAGAGAGAGAGAGAGAGAGAGAGAGAGAGAAGAGAAGAGAAGAGAAGAGAAGAGAGGAGGGAGGGAGGAGAGAGAGAGAGAGAGAGAGAGAGAGAGACATGCCCGGGCACTGTCAGATACCCCACATACATATACATGTAACGATATGCTACACATATATACATGTACACATGTATCATGTCAGTATAGAGAGAGAGAGAGACGGGAGAAGTACCCACCAACGCTTACAGCTCCATCACACCCACCTTGAGACGGTCCAAGACGGCGTCCAGGTACGTGTTATCCAGGTGACCTGGCGAGACCGCGTACACCTGCGTCAGGAGACCCAACACCTCCCGCAGGTGCTGTGGGAGATCAATCACCACATCAGCAAGGACTCGAGTAAGGATTGTTTCAGACACGTGAGAATGGGATGATGGTAAACACTTGTTTCAGTACGTTCCTAAATGGCTACCTGTGGCTACAGTGAACTCACACGTACCTACACCTGTAGCAAGGGGGGCAATAAGGATAATTACATCTGTGACAAGGGACGAAAGAATAACTTTGAGCCCCTTTGACAGAATAACTTTGAGATAATTAAATATTAACTATTTAAACCATAAATATACAGCATAATATCAGTGTGAACTATTTCTCAGGTAAAATATTGTTTATATCCATGGAAACGTGAAATTATTATTATTATTATTATTATTATTATTATTATTATTATTATTATTATTATTAAGGGTAGTTTGGCGTACCAGCACGGCCCAGCTGGCGTACCAGCACGGCCCAGCTGGCGTACCAGCACGGCCCAGCTGGTGTACCAGCACGGCCCAGCTGGTGTACCAGCACGGCCCAGCTGGCGTACCAACACGGCCCAGCTGGCGTACCAGCACGGCCCGTACCAGCACGGCCCAGCTGGCGTACCAACACGGCCCAGCTGGTGTACCAGCACGGCCCAGCTGGTGTACCAGCACGGCCCAGCTGGTGTACCAGCACGGCCCAGCTGGCGTACCAGCACGGCCCAGCTGGCGTACCAGCACGGCCCAGCTGGCGTACCTAGCACGGCCCAGCTGGCGTACTAGCACGGCCCAGCTGGCGTACCAGCACGGGATAGCTTACAAATCATAATAGCGACTACAACACCCTTTTTGACGGGCTGGTGGCACTCGAGCGCCTCTTTATCACGCCGGCAGATTGTTATTGGGTGCCTCCAGGCACTTTACTGGCTCCTCCCAGCCAATCTGGCCGCTGGGAACAAGTGGCACTCTGTGACAAGCCATGAATTGCCTCATTCATGCCAATCGTTAGTGTCGCTCGCAAGAGGAGCTGCCCTTGCAACCGCCCTGCATTCGAGAGTCGAGTATCCAGGGCATTCATCAAGCCTTTACTCATCAATTTACGAAACCTGTACATCTTTTGAATACTCAAGGTGGCTACGAGCTCCAGAACTCCCCAACCCGTGGTTATTATTGTTATAAGTGTTTCTTAGTGTTTATAAGTGTCTCTTAATGTTTCGAAATTCATCAACTATTTCATAAATGTAAACAACACTGCAATAAGTGTTGAAAGATGAACAGGTTTCGCATGTGGAAACATAAATGTTTGGCAAATAATCTAGGGAAGCTGCATATTTGTAAATGTACATAAATATGAAGAAAAAAACAGTGGTAACAAAATTTGTTCTTTAAATAAATTAAATACTCTATTTCCAACCCAGTATTCCTCCAGGTCTTTCCCGAATCTAAACTTATCCAATTTGTATCCAACGTTAAGTAGTCCTATTTCGTGTTGATATATTTAACACTAAATTAACATCCCCTTTATTAGTGACGTGCAACCATCTATTTACTTGAGTCACCCTTTACTGCAAGTCTTCTTAGAAATGTAACTTACATTTCTAGGAAGGATTCGCAGTAAGAGGGTGACATGACTAAAGTAAATAGATGGTTGAAAGTCAACCTCTTGACAAAAAAGTTTTCGTAATTACTTTGATTAACTATGCCAGCCTTCTCTATACATATGTAAGTAAATTTATACTTATTCCACAGCACAGTGGCTAGATATGAGATGTATTACACATGTGAGGCATAGTTTACACTGTTTCACAATCCACACTGATTATCCGAACACACTGCCACAACCACACTGATTATCCGAACCTGTTTACACTGTTTCACATCCACACTAATTATCCAATTACCACAACCACTGATTATTCGACCACGCACCACATGCACACACGGATTATCCGAACACACCGCCACAACTACACACTGATTATTCCGAACACGCACCACATCCACACACTGATTATTCGAACACGCCGCCACAACGACACTGATTATCCAAACAGGCCGCCACAACCACACAATTATCTGGGCCAGCTGCTCCGTGTTTGGTACGCCAGCTGGCCCGTGTTGGTACGCCAGCTGGCCCGTGTTGGTACGCCAGCTGGCCCGTGTTGATACGCCAGCTGGCCCGTGTTGGTACGCCAGCTGGCCCGTGTTGGTACGCCAGCTGGCCCGTGTTGGTACGCCAGCTGGCCCGTGTTGGTACGCCATTTGGCCCGTGTTGGTACGCCAGCTGGCCCGTGTTGGTACGCCAGCTGGCCCGTGTTGGTACGCTAACTGGCCGGTGTTGATACGTTGGACACAACCACACGGATTATCCGAACACGCCATCACAACCACACTAATTATCTGAACAAACCGCCAAAACGACACTGATTATCCAAACAAGCCACCACAACCACGCTGATTATCCGAACACGCCACCACAAAGACACTCATTATCCGAACAAACCACCACAACCACACTGATTATCCGAACAAACCACCACAACCACACTGATTATCCGAACAAACCACAACAACCACACGGATTATCTGAACACGCCACCACAACCACATTCCACAACCACTTTATTTTCTTCTGACGAAATAACCGCATTTGCTTCTTAAATATGAAAACCCGAGTCTTGAACTCCCAGCAAGTCTTCCCAGCCAAGACCCCAGCTAAGACCCCGGCCAAGACCCCTAACCTTACCCTCATGCCCCCTTCCTTCCTAGGACCCTGACCTCAGCAGGCTTGTGGATGAAAGTGGTAATGTCGGGCTTCTTGCAAGGCACCAGAGGCACCTGGAGGAAGTCCTTGAAATCAAGGTCGTGGAGCTTCTGGGAGAGAACCTTGTCGGCCTCGGGCAGTCCCCCAAGGTAGCGGCGGTAGTGTTCCGACAGCTCCTCGATCTGTAGGGGGGTAACGTAGAGTTTAATCACCTGGTTCGAATGCACTTTCAGGCCATTTACTAATAATTATAATTATACATATCCTGCCGAGTGGTTAATATACTTGGAAGAAGTAAACATTGTAAACTTTTTATAAGAATTATTTGTAATGTTAAAGTTAATCAATTTTGGACAAAATTTGCACTAGGCAACTCTTGTGAGAACAATCTACAATTTAATGAATATGGAAACATGTATAGGACTGATTTATCTCCCGATATTTCCTGTAGTTTCAAAGATAATAGATAATGCAGGATATTGGCTGAAATTTGCGAGTTTATAAGAAGATCGCAAGATAAAGTTTACATTTAGCATGTATGAGTTACAGGGATTTAGAATATGAATAAGTTTACATAATATTAAATTTACATCTAAGACCAAAAGAAATAATGCTAAAAAAAATAATGTATATGGTTTGGAGCTGTTTCGTCACAACTGAATGGTCCCGGATTCGATTCTCAGGCAGGGATGAAACCTTTTGGGCAACAATGATTCCTAACACCTGATGCCTCTGTTCACTTGGCAGTAACAACATCTTGAGGATTATCTTGAGATGATTTCGGGGCTTTAGTGTCCCCGAGGCCCGGTCCTCGACCAGGCCTCCACCCCCAGGAAGCAGCCCGTGACAGCTGACTAACACCCAGGTACCTATTTTACTGCTAGGTAACAGGGGCATAGGGTGAAAGAAACTGTGCACATTGTTTCTCGCCGGCGCCCGGGATCGAACCCGGGACCACAGGATCACAAGTCCAAGATTAGTTGCATACACACCGGGGCCTACCGGCTGAGTAGACAGCGTTCGGCATTCGTAGTCCTAAAGGACCGGGTTCGAGCCCTGGCGTAGGCGGAAACAAATGGGCAGAGTTTCTTTCACCCTGATGCCCCCCCCCCCTGTTACCTACCAGTAAATAGGTACCTGGGAGTTAGACAGCTGCAACGGGCTGCTTCCTGGGGGTGTGTGTGAAAATTAGGACTAAGAACCTGCCTGCATTGCTATATACATACATACATATATATATATATATATATATATATATATATATATATATATATATATATATATATATATATATATATATATATATATATATATATATATATACTAGAATTATATATATTCTGTACTAGAATTTCGGGAACTTAGTTTGGTGTTGAGCTTAATGGCTTCCTTCTCTACTCCCAATTAGGGATCCAGGGTTTCGATTCCCGACCGGGATAAAGTTGGATAGCCACGTTACCGTTCACCTAATGCCTCCGTTCACCCAGCAGTAAATAGGTACCCGGGAGTTGATCAACTGTATAAACATCAGAGGTCCACGGTTGTTCAACGTCCTACCAGCGAGCATTAGAAATATTGCCGGAACAACCGTGGACATCTTCAAGAGGAAACTAGATTGTATCCTTCAAGGAGTGCCGGACCAACCGGGCTGTGGTGGGTATGTGGGCCTGCGGCCGCTCCAAGCAACAGCCTGGTGGACCAAACTCTCACAAGTCGAGCCTTGCCTCGGGCCGGGCTTGGGGAGTAGAACAACTCCCAAAACCCCATCAACCAGGTATCAACCAGGTAACTGTTGTGGGGTTGCATCCTGGGGAGGGTCAGTAGGGTCGAGTTCAGTATTAATTTTAGGTTGGGGAGGAGAGGGACCTCGATACACGTCGAACATGTATATATTCACTGGCTGCGTGTCCCGAGAAGATGAATTGTGTACATATATAAATAATGTAATTGGGTTGAGGATTTATGTTCCATATATCAGCTTACTCAACAAATCTGAATGAGAATTTACCGGCACAAGTTACGCTATCATGAAAGATTAATTTTGAAACTGATTTACTATTCAAATAGCAAAAGCAGTAGGTATTGCATGCCGTTATAGTTTAGTTTCTCATATTTATATGAGAAAACGCTCTCGACTAAAAATCGGGGATCCAGGGCTTGATTTCCAACCGGAACAGAAAAGGTGGGGTACGTTTTCATTTATCTAATACCTCTGTTCACCCAACACTAATTTGCTAACCGATTGGCGGGTCGTGTTCCAGGGAACATTAGTATGGCAAGGCTTGCCATCAGGTATGTGAAGGCGCTCAACCTGCTTTCAGGAATCAGGTGTGTCTAGTTACCTGAGTAAAAATAAACAATTTGCTACAGATATAGGTTCACTCAAGACAAGCCCCCGAGACCAGGTGGAGGGAGGTGCTTGACCCCCCACCCCCCAGGTTACCTACAACAGGTTAATGACTTGCCAATCACTGCCAAGCATACATGTGGCACTGACACTGCGCCAGACGTGACACTCATCAACATAAAATTGACACCTTACGTGCATAAAGTAGCAGCCACAATCTGTGCACCTCCAGACCCCAGTGCAATAACCTGCTTAATAGAAGCAAAAAGCCCTCTATCTACGACACGAGGCTATATACTCGCAGTGCCTCCAGTGGGGGGGGGCTTTCTTTACTAGCATCACAGCTAATAAAACCTAAGGAGGCAGCAGCAGCAGAGTCAATAAAGATGTGAGGGAAGACTTACCAGCATGTAGTAGGCTCTTCCGACCTGATCCCCGATATTGTCATCATCGTTGCCCATCAGACGGTCCACCAGAGTCTCTGATAGGTCCATCAACTGGACGCGAGCATCAGGAAGCAAGAGAGTGTATGATTATATGTACATTACATATGTAATAATAATAATAAATAATATATTCATAAATGTTGGCAAGTTTTTCTTTATTTTAATTTTATATAAATTATCAAACCCATCCTTCCAAAATAGTCAAGTATTTTTGGAGTGTTTTTTTTTTTTTACTCCCCCCAAGCCTGGCCTCGGGTCGGGCTTGGGGAGTAGAAGAACTCCCAGAACCCCATCAACCAGGTATCAAAATGATAGGTCTATATAATAGTTACTATTTATAAAATGTACAAAATATGGACAATTGTACACAATTAAGTTCACATTTTGTACTAAAGGTATATTAAAGAGAATAAAACAAACGTAACCAATCCTAGGTTGACTAGTCCAGCAACCAGGAAGCTTGGTCGAGGACCGGGCCGCGGGGACGTTGAGCCCTGAAATCAACGAATGGTAACCGCAAGGTAGGCCTTACTAAGTAATCCTACTGACCAATCTGAAAAATCCCTGTAAAGTCTAGCCTAACAAAAAAATAGCCTGGTACATAGCCTATTCTGAAAACATCCTTATAACATAGCTTAGTCTAGAAATTTCAACCTGTCACCTAGCATAGTAAACAAATTATCTCTGTAACTAAAAAAAAACACGGTACGAGATACGGAAATTCAGAAAATTATGCAGTATTATTGCCTGTCAAATGAGAATGATGGTATTTAATACCATTTGTTTCACATTGTTTCTCGATCAACGACGATATGTGGCACTAACCTTTCGAAACACGAAGAAGTTTACCCGATATTCCATTCTTTGTCTGGCACTTTCCTCTTTAAACTCGGCCTCAATAGAATTCAATGCATACGCCAATAATTTAATTTTCCTTTCCAAAAAATCCTTCTTGCATTCGTTATGACGCCTTTGTATTCAACTCCCAACAATAATGCAAGAAATTTAATGTGATATCAGATATATTTTGGCTACTGCTTCAATAGTGATTATCAAAACTTTGTTTTTCTATCAACATCAAAGTTTTTACATTTGAAACCATACGATCGAAAGTTTAGTCAGATATTAGTGATGGTATAAGAGCAGTTTCTGATATTCAGAGGCCAGAAAGCACCAGTATAAAGAGCCATGACATGTTTACAACCGAGAATTATATGTATGGGCAGCGTAAAACATCTTCTTCTTCTTGAGAATAGGTGCAGTTTGCATGAAGGGTTAACCCTCCCGATGACTGCACCAGGACAGACGTAAGGAGACGCGTTGACGGTTAGGAGGAGAAGAAAGTCAAAAGCGGTAGATGTGATGGGCCGTAGAGAGAGGAGAGGCGACGAAAACAGAGGCGAACGTTAGAGGGAGACACCCCGCACCGGGGGGCGGGGCGTCGTGGTCACGATGGCAGCTGACCCACGCACGGCTTAGCAGTGTGCGCAAGACGGGAACTAATACTTCTCCGGAAACTTGTGTATCGGAAAGCGCGAGCAGTACGCTTCCCAAATCACCCGCAGGTCAGCAGGCAGCCGGCCACCAGGCGGCGCCCTCGGCTGAGACATCCTATCTGGCACCCTATACACAAACTCCTTCACCCGCGACACCCAGACAGTGGACGAGCACCACGGGATCGGAAGCACCCGGGCATCTCGATAAGGGCCCAACTCCGGACCCTCACAGGGCACGACCCCAGCAGACGGGACTAGGCAATCCCCAGACCGGAGCAAGGAAGGAGGGGATACAGCAGGGGAGGCAGGCGCGGCACCGACCCCACCACCGGGCACAGGAGCCGAGGCCCCCTGGCGCACATCTTTCCGCAACAGCACGACAAGGTCACGATCATCAGGCACAACCCCCCACTGCGGAGATCCAACAGCAGGAGACGCAGGAGGTGAGGCACAGGTAGCAACTTCGGAGCCCCTCACAGCACCATCATCCTCGGCGGGAGGCGCCAGATCACCATACTCCCCCACCTCCTCCCAAGGCACACCACGAAGGGGAGAGACACTCCGAGCCCGCCGTGAACGCTTCGAGACAGGCCGCACCACACCACGCCCAGCAGGCCCCGCCGCAGGCACGGCCACCATCTTCACATCCACACAGGCCACACCCGCACCGTCCGAAGAGTCCACAGAGGCCACATCACCCACACTGTCCACATCATCCAGGGAAACAGCCTCAGAACACCGACGCGCGCGCTTCTGCAAAGGGATGGAAAGAGCAGAACTACAGTCCCCAACACACACAGGCACGGCAGGCACCTCCCCCTGCCGAAGCACCCCCTCTAAAACAGCAGAACCCGCGTCCCCGGGAGCCGGTATCACATCCACAGGCGGGGGCGGGACATGGACCTCCACCGAGACATCCTGCACTACACGCAGCTCAGGCGACGGCTCGACACCCACACACACCGGCTCAACAACCCCAGTGGCCACAGCAGTCATCAGACGTGTCGCACAGGCCGTAGAATTCGCCTCAACAGGCGGAGCAGCAGACAGGCAATCAGGCGCCTCAGGCACAGCACCTACTCCGTCCTCAGAACCGTCCGAACGTAACAAGGGCGGGAAATCCTCCGCACGAAAAACATGCACCCGACCAGTTGCTCCCACGTCGCACGCCGCAGCCAGATGACCCTCGTGACCACACCGATAACAGGTGCGCGGTTGACCCCGATACTGGCAGCGGAGCGTGTATCCCAACACGGACATCGACGACGGTACACTACACTTCAGCGACATTGTCAGGGTGCGAGAGCCGTCAAGCATACCAACACAGTGCCCGGCAACGACCTTGTTCCAACGAACACTTAACACTGTCCCAAATCGCTCAAAACAGGAGGTTAAAAAGTCGTCCTGAAATTCGAAGGGGGCACCATGCACCGCCACAGACGTCAAGGTGACACTAAGATTCACCACCTTAACTGAGCCAGCTGAATCAGGGAGAGGGTAAACACGCCCCTCACAACGCTCGAGAAACGCTTGAAAGGCAGCCTGGAGGCGGAACTTGACCACAGCACGGTGGCCCTGAAGCAGCTGGATGCCCACCAGGTCCGACAGCTGCACATGAAGCACGTCCACCAGGGCGACACCAACCAATGGATGGTCCACCGGCACCGTAAATGCCAGACCAGCCGACAATGTCCTCTGCACTGGAAGGCGAGACGACCCCATGGCTAAGGCAAACGTCACCCTGTCAGTGGCAAACCACCACCAGCAGGGCAAACCAGCAGTCACCCAACGTAAACACTAGCCAGTGCGGAGAGACCTCAGGAGCGTCCGACCCGGCCGGTGGTCACCACGCAACTCCGCGTAAAACATCAACTAGACAGTGTTGTATTGTCATTGCCAGAATTAGGCTGGGATATTGATATCTATGGCAGGTGGCTGCAGGTAATGAATCCCCCAATGGTGAACATTCCAATTATAAACTATGTGAACAAGAGCTGAGACAAACTCTCCAATATCTGCGATTGCCCTGTTATCAGGGATCTCAGGCCAAATGGCATGAGGTACTTTGAGCTTTATAACTACTTCATGCACTCACGAATTTATATCGGCAAATGTCCATCAACACCGACTTTCAAATTCAGTATAATCCTGCACCTCACAGCACTGTTGCATATGTTGTGATATTTAAGGCGGCGTCTCATCCAGGGTAGAAAAATTCTCCATGACTTCTAGGTGTTATGTAAATACCAACCCGTCCTCGACTCAAGTCCATTACATCCAGCGGTTGCCCCCACAGACGCATTCATAACTTTTAACTTGCTGTTCATTCAAAACAAGAATTTTCTCAAATATAAATTAGTATTATAATATATTAGCATATTGTGCATATATAGGCATAGGTTAGTTATTTAGGTTTGGTTGGCGATTATTTGCATTTGTAGTACGTGGGTGAAGCATTTATAGCGTTGTGGTTCGAACAAAACTCGTCAGTGAAGCACTTGTTCCGGAAGTGATCGAACGAAATCAGTTGTGAGTCGTGTGTAAACCGCTTTTCATTCATAAACAGGGGGTTTGGCGGGTGGATGGAATCACTTTTGGATCTTTGTTTGGAGGACGGGCTGGTAAATACACTGCTTGCCGAGTTGGAGCTCTTACGTGTTCGAACGGAGAGCGACGTTCAGGGGGGGGGCCTTAGTTTATGAGGACGGCGGCTGACTCTGCCCAGATTCACAGGTGAACTCATTATCTTGGTCGGCGACTCTGATTGTCTCTCACCTCCTCAGCCCGTCCTCCAAACAAAGACCCAAAAGTGATTCCATGCACCCGCCAAACCCCCTGTTTATGAATGAAAAGCGGTTTACACAAGACTCACAACTGCTGACGTTCGACAACCCGTCCACGACTCAAGTCCATTACATCCAGCGGTCAACCCCACAGACGCATTCATAATTTTTAACTTGCTGTTCATTCAGAACGGGAATTTTCTCAAGTATAAATTAATATTATAATATATTAGCATATTGTGCATATATAGGCATAGGATAGGTTAGGTTAGGTGTTTAGGTTCTGTTGGCGATTATTTGTATTTGTAGTACGTGGGTGAAACATTTATAGCGTTGTGATTCGAACAAAATTCGTCAGTGAAGCACTTGTTCCGGATATGTTCGAACGTCAGCAGTTGTGAGTCGTGTGTAAATCGCTTTTCATTCATAAACAGGGGGTTTGGCGGATGCATGGAATCTCTTTTGGATCTTTGTTTGGAGGACGGGCTGCGTTCGAACACTTCCGGAACAAGTGCTTCACTGACGAATTTTGCTCGAAGCACAACGCTGTAAATGCTTCACCCCACGAACTATAAATACCAGTAATCGCCAGCAGAACCTAAACACGTAACCTAACCTAACCTATGCCTATATGTGTACAATATGCTAATATATTATAATATTAATTTATATTTGAGAAAATTCCCGTTTTGAGTGAACAGCATGTAAAAGTTGATGAATGAGTCTGTGGGGTCGACCGCTGGATAGAATGGACTTGAGTCGAGGACGAGTTACACCTCCTGCCGCCAGTCGTGTAGTCCGGGACCAAAACCACACCAACTATTATCGGCCTCGTTTCCCTCCACAGCAGTTTAACACACAATTTAAGTCTTAATTTGGTGCGACGAATTAACACGTAACTTGGTGGCTTCCCGTAACACTAGAGTGTGCGAGTGTAGGCTAATAAATCAGCCTCATATTTCATGTTCTCTTCTGATTCAATGTATGACTATCCTGTGAGATGGGGATAGTAGATGAACATATAGCTAGTTTTTTATCTGCACGCTGTAATCTTATCTAGAATAAGGTAGCTTGTTGTATATACCTAAGCATGTTAATTAAAAAAAATCAGATATTGCGAAACTAGATAGAAAAATATTTGTGATTTTTAAATATCTTAAAAACGTTCCATAATATGATTTTCTTTTTTGTGGGGGTGGGGGGGGGGCGGGTTCATGCCTAACTAACATGCCTTTACTTGGAAAACAGACAGAATGGAGTGTGTGGAAAGTCATTGAAACATTTTCCACCGGGTTGACTAAGCTACTGCTCACGCCAACAGATGGCGTTAAATCGTAATAAATTATTACGATTTAAAATGGCTAGCTGCTAACCGGACAAGGCCAGGATTCCGTACCCGGGTAGTCGGAATGCTTTGTTATGTTCCATTTTACTCTGGTATTTATCATAAATAAAGGGTTTAAATCAAAATTTTCGTGTTAAATACAAATGTTTATTTCGACTAATAAATTAATGTGGTAAGACCAGAGGTGAGGATACGCTTGTCACTTGCGTTAGTGACAATGCTCCCGAGCAAAGGGTCGTTATCAACCAGCAACGAGACCCGGTATGGATCACTAGTCGTCCTTCGTTAGTGAACTGAGCCCCGCCAGTGGTCGCGGGTCGAGAGCTCGTTCGGTCAAGACCTGAACCAGTGTGGTGTACCCCAACCTCTCCAGCAGTTGGTGAGACCATTGCTCTTCTTTCTGTATTTGAATTAGCCAGTTATATATTGATTTGTAGATGGAGAAGTTCTCAAGGGACCGGGGTAACCGCTTACTGATACATGTGATACAGGTTCACTGATGGACGAATATTATTAAACCAGCGAACCTTGATTTACAACATACCTAACCCGCGGCCTGTAAGCCTATTGTTAGGGTAGATCAAGGCAGACTATTTAGTATACGTGGTACTCTAACAAGGGAACACAGGTGGGAACTGTGTACCCAAATGAGCCACGTGATATTAGGAAGATTTTTGTCAAGTGTCACAATAGTTAACAAATGGAATGCATTAATTAAGAAGTGATGTGGTGGAGGCTGACTCTGGACACAACTTTGATATGTAGACATGGTAAGAGCCCAATAGGCTCGTCAGGAGTCTGTACACCAGTTGTTTGACGGTTGAGAGGTGAGACTAAAGAGTCGAAGCTCAATCCCCCACAAGCACACTTGGGCGAGTACAAACTTTCCCCCACATACATTCGCGCATGGATATAAGTACACGCACATATGTACGCACACACAAGGACGAGCATGTACACATGCACACACTACAAATTTTGACATTTAAATCCCCTAGGGCCAAAAACAGACGTATTAAGTTACATCGGCTCGCCAAAATGACGTGACGTCCCATTTTATTTTCGTATGTCCTCGGTTGGGTTAGGTTCAATCAATTTAGTACATCGTTTTACTGACGTTTTGAACCCTGGCGCATACGTCTTCACATCCCGCCATCACCCCTCCCCTCTCCTCCTCACTACACAGACGTTCCTTTGAACATCTTTAAGATAACACATTGTGTAGGTTATCAGGGAGAGACGCTCCTCAGATGAGGCTTCAGTGGTACCATACTCTTTGAACTGATGCAATAATTTATATTCCAAAGACTTGTATCTCATGTCTCCCCCCTCCCCCACCCAAACCCCCACCTTCCTCATAATGCTCCCCTGTATCACCCCCCACCCCCTCTCTCTCTCTCCTCACTCACTTCCCACTTTCCCTCTCTCCAACATCCACAGAACACTATAATCACATCACCAAGGGGGGGGGGGACCCATGAGGGGGGCCAGGCTCCAGCCCTGTATGATCCCCCCCCCCCCCCCTCTAAAAAAACACGTTTCCCGCACACACAGACAATGGAGCGAATTGAATGTTTTTCTTTAAAGTTTGTGTTTGACTAAGACTAAAACAAGATCAGAACTAGCACTGACTGCACCGTATTAGAGCCCAAACTCTGGAGCCTTGACTCTCGTCCATGGCTCCTAATGAATTGGATCCCACTTTTCGTATTAATGAAATAACTTATAAATGCTGAGGTTATATTTAATAAATATCTGGACTAGGCTGGACGGTAAAGAGACGGTCTCGCTTCATGCAGGTCGGCGTTCAATCCCTGACTGTGCAAGTGGTTGGGGGATCATTCCTTCATCCCATCCCAAATCCTTATCCTGACTCCTTCCCAGTGCTATATAGTCTATATAGGCTTGGCGCTTTCCCTTGATAATTCCCTTCTATAGAGCATGTTAAATTCTTGGAGC
This sequence comes from Procambarus clarkii, assembly GCF_040958095.1. Taxonomy (NCBI): domain Eukaryota; kingdom Metazoa; phylum Arthropoda; class Malacostraca; order Decapoda; family Cambaridae; genus Procambarus; species Procambarus clarkii. The sequence continues at coordinate 6,438,259 of NC_091235.1, forward strand.
AGGGAAGGGCCTGGAATTTTCTTCTCTCTCCCCTTCCCCTATTCCACAATCTTTTACCCTCCCTCACGTCTCCTACAACCTTTCTCTCACAACTGTTCACAACCTCCACCTTCCCCCCCTTCACCCCCACCAAGACCCTTCTCTACCACCTCACCTGGTCCAGGTTGTTGAAGAGGACGTCATGCTGGGTCTGGGTGACCAGGTCTGACCGGAACTTGAGGGGGATGAGGTACCGCTCTAGACCGAACCTGCAGGAGTTGCTGAAGGCTTGCTCGCAGTTGATGAGGGAGTAGATGGTGTGCTGCCGGTCCGCCGTCACCTTCTGCAGGAGAGATTGCACTCTGTAAAGAGAGACTGGTTGATTGACAGTTGAGAGGCGGGCCGAAGGAGAAGTGCTCAACCCCCGCAAGCACAACTAGGACTCTGAGAGAGTGGCAGCCGAACTAGCTGCTGGAATGGGATTCGCTTGTTGTACTGAACAGAATTCAATGCTAACATCCTCGCATCCGATCTCACGAAGGGTTGTGTATGTTGTTCAGTTTTATAAATACATTAGGTATATGGGAATATTTATACTAAAGGCTACATGAAGGGTTGCAGAATCCTTATATAAAGCAAAAGTTCACCCCCATATGCACTCCTGGACACCTATCATTTATCAGAATTTTGGACAAGGGGAGAACCATGTATTGCCTGGATTTTACCTGGAAGAGGTTTTGGGAGTCCTCCTCCCACATCCCCCACACCCCCCAAGCCCATCCTGGGCCCAGGTTTGACTTGAGATCATTTTGTCCAACAGACTTGCTTTGAGCGGCCCGCAGGCCCACATATCCACTACAACCGGTTGGCCCAGCACTTGTTTCAAGAAACTATTTGTTTCTTAAAGTACACTTTTGTTCTGGCAATATTTTCTATACTTGCTGGGAGGATATTGAACAGCCGAGGACCTCAGAGGTTCATTGAACATCAGGTGTTCAAACAGTGTTTTCTGTGCTTAAGGCTCCTCCCAAGTCTTGAAGACTGGGAGGACGGGTCAGTTCATCAGAGCCTTCACCATTGGAGAGATGTTGGAGGTGCTTACTGTTACACAAGACCAATGTTCTCGAGAATCCCCACTTGGGCCAAATTCGCGGACGTGCCGGAAGTTGGAACCTGTAACACAAGGCGCTCAGTCATCACCAGCCTTATCCTGGTCAACCTTTTCTTTACACCATCACTCCCTCGGCAATCATTCATTCCTAGGCCAGACTCTCATCTGGAACGCAGCTCAGGCGATAGATGAAATAATGTAATGAGATAGAGAGGAAGTGGAGAACAGTGAGACTGAGACGATGACAACAGGACAGTCAGAAAAGGAAGGGAAGGGAACTATCAGGAGAGAGCGCCAAGCCATTACGACTATATAGCACTGGGAAGGGGTCAGGATTAGGATTTGAGATGGGCCGGGGGCAGTCAGAGACAGACACACAGACGGGCATAAAGGCACAGGTACAATCAGATAATACTGAACCTCAGAGATTCACGGTGGTTCAACATACCCCCACAGCGAACATCAGAAATAATGCCGGAACAACAATGGACGTCTTCAAGATTAAAATGAGACAGTTTCCCCTCGGGAAGTGCCGGAGCAACCGGGTTGTAGTGGATACGAGGGGGGCCTACGGGCCACTCCAACAGCCTGTTGGACCAAGTCTCGCAAGTCGAGCCTGGCCTCGGGCCGGGCTTGGAGAGTAGAGAAAATACCGGAACCCTCATCCAGGTGAGACAGAATGACAGATAGACGCAGGCATACATGCAGAAACAGACAGGCAAAGAGAGACAAAGACAAAGGTAATAGATGGGAGAGAAATGGTGGAAAGGGATGGGTGAGGGGGAGAAAAAATACAGTTTAGGAACAGGAAAATAACAGGCAGGTACACGCCAAACTTTATTTTATACTGATCATTCACGGTCTTTATTGCCTTGTCCTGGGGTCCCACCTGTCTTTACTGCCTTGACTTGGGGGCCCACCTGTCTTTACTGCCTTGACCTGGGGGCCCACCTGTCTTTACTGCCTTGACCTGGGGGCCCACCTGTCTTTACTGCCTTGACCTGGGGACCCACCTGTCTTTACTGCCTTGACCTGGGGGCCCACCTGTCTTTACTGCCTTGACCTGGGGGCCCACCTGTCTTTACTGCCTTGTCCTGGGGCCCACCAGTCTTTACTGCCTTGTCCTGGGGGCCCACCTGTCTTTATTGCCTTAGACCTGGGGGCCCACCTGTCTTTATTGCCTTAGACCTGGGGGCCCACCTGTCTTTACTGCCTTCACCTGGGGCCCACCTGTCTTTACTGCCTTGTCCTGGGGCCCACCTGTCTTTACTGCCTTGTCCTGGGGCCCACCTGTCTTTACTGCCTTGTCCTGGGGGCCCACCTGTCTTTATTGCCTTGTCCTGGGGCCCACCTGTCTTTACTGTCTTGTCCTGGGGCCCACCTGTCTTTATTGCCTTAGACCTGGGGGCCCACCTGTCTTTACTGTCTTGTCCTGGGGGCCCACCTGTCTTTACTGCCTTGACCTGGGGCCCACCTGTCTTTACTGCCTTAGACCTGGGGGCCCACCTGTCTTTACTGCCTTGACCTGGGGCCCACCTGTCTTTATTGCCTTAGACCTGGGGCCCACCTGTCTTTATTGCCTTAGACCTGGGGGCCCACCTGTCTTTACTGCCTTGACCTGGGGGCCCACCTGTCTTTACCCAGTTCGGTATATCTCTTGGCTTCACTCTACACACCGTAGTGTTCTATTCCTGCTACATTTCTTATTTACTGTTGCTAATGCTCAGAACAGATCTTTCTGTGCCTCACTTGATTCACCAGACTGTTACTTCGATATATTGTACCCGGAAATGGCCAAGTATGTGGCCCGCTCAAGACTTTTTTATTACATTTTCCACTATGACTTTTTGCTTACAATGTTTTTTACTTTATTTTCGTAAATAAATATTTTGCAAAATTCTTGAATGTATTAATTGTAGAGATATAATATACGGTAATATAATTGGGATTATACTTGTCATTAGTCTTCCGCGGTGACCATCGAATTAGCAATGTTATAGGATAACAGTTTATAGGATAGCAATATTGGATAACTTGATATAGGAGAGCAATACTGGATAACTGCTTCAAGAATTTAGGGTTAATTGGTCTTATTCTTTACCCTTCACTTTTACAATAGAAATTGTTACTAGTGGAGTTAGTTAAGTTTATTTTTGTTATCATGGCCGTGGATATATTCTGCTGAGCAGGATATCTACATATTGTTCTAGCTTTCATGTGCATAGTTGGAGATTCGATAGGCAGTTATCAATCACCACAAAGGGTGACTGAAGTGATTATATGAGAACACAAAAGTTATCCAACATATACACCTTTGCTACACCTTTTTGTTCTGGGCTGGGGAGGCGCTGAACGAAAAGGTGTATTCGAACAAAATTGGAATTTCAAGTCCAGCAAAATTTCTGTTTTCATTTCGATCATAATATCCTCGTCTGAAAATACAGGACGTGACACTGTTTCAGTCCGTCACACGATAATGGTTCAAGGCGGACCGAAACTTCGTCAGTTCCTATATTTTGACATGTGTGGGTTGGGTGTTGAATTCATGTATTCTCTGTCTAACTCCCATCAACATAGTCACCAAAGGAGTTAAACACCTATGCAATCACTTATTTCAAAGCGTGACTATACAGAGATATTCCCTGTTCCTTTATACACTGGAAATACAGTTTTAGCTAAAAACAATTTTCAGACTTAAAGTATTATCGTTGTGTGGTCATTAAGCCATTGTTGGTCTCCTTAATGACCCTCCCATAATCGATAGGTGTTAACTCCTGATACCGAACCAATCCTTTTAAACCTGTAACTTTTCCAATTCCTCTTCTCTGCGCTTTTGTACTTTTAATGCGTCTTTTGTATATCCATTAATTACAGCACAGACTATGTTTTTTTGTCTTATACGTCAACACAGACGTGAATTACCTTATGTTCGGGGCTTGAGCTCTTCCTACCCCCGACAACCTGCTTGACCTATTCCCCTGACGCTATTTTTAAGCCAGAACGAACCGCTCAATTTAGCCTCAAAATGCCAGACTTCCTCGCAGACTGGGAGGCAGTATTGACCTGAGCAGACTGGGAGGCAGTATTGACCTCGCAGACTGGGAGGCAGTATTGACCTCGCAGACTGGGAGGCAGTATTGACCTCGCAGACTGGGAGGCAGTATTGACCTCGCAGACTGGGAGGCAGTATTGACCTGAGCAGACTGGGAGGCAGTATTGACCTCGCAGACTGGGAGGCAGTATTGACCTCGCAGACTGGGAGGCAGTATTGACCTCGCAGACTGGGAGGCAGTATTGACCTGAGCAGACTGGGAGGCAGTATTGACCTGAGCAGACTGGGAGGCAGTATTGACCTGAGCAGACTGGGAGGCAGTATTGACCTGAGCAGACTGGGAGGCAGTATTGACCTGAGCAGACTGGGAGGCAGTATTGACCTGAGCAGACTGGGAGGCAGTATTGACCTGAGCAGACTGGGAGGCAGTATTGACCTCGCAGACTGGGAGGCAGTATTGACCTCGCAGACTGGGAGGCAGTATTGACCTCGCAGACTGGGAGGCAGTATTGACCTCGCAGACTGGGAGGCAGTATTGACCTGAGCAGAAAAAGGTTTATGTTGGAAATTTTATGTGTTTCTGACGACAGGTCATAACGTTTTGTAAAACATTGTTTAGTACATATATTAAATGTTTAAGTGCTCTATTGACGTTTCTTGTCTAATGAATGAACATATATTTATCTAACTAAAATTTTGCAAACTTTTATGTTAATCCATTTCCCAAAAATCAAAGTGAAACAATTAGGATATGACCCGGATATAACAGCCAGGAGCCTAATTCACGAAGCAGTTACGCAAGTATTTATGAACCTGTACATCTTTCCTCAAACTTTGACGGCTTTGGTTATATTTATTAAATAGTTTACAAGCATGAAAATTTCCCAATCAACTGTTGTTATTGTTATAAACAGCCTCCTGGTACTTCGGAGCTCATTAACTGTTTAATAATTGTAAACAAAGCCACCAAAGATTGGGAAAAGATGGACAGGTTCGTAAGTGCTTGCGTAACTGCTTCGTGAATCTGGCCCCAGGTCAATATATTGTTCAGTTGATATGACTGAACCAACAGGCTGTGTTGGGTTAAGTCAATCTATTCACTTCACTTCAATCTTCATAAACAAAGATTAAATTAGCTTTAACCCAGCCGCAAAATGTCCAAGTTTATTGATACCAAATTCATCTCAAAAGGATAGAGTAGCTTAGGCTGTTTCTATCCTGCCGCAAAATGGACTGACGATACTCGAGCCTGCGTTGAACAATACTGCTTTGAATAAATCCATAAAGGCCGTGACGAGGATTCGAACCTACGTCCAGCAACGTCTGGGATTCTCTCGGACGCAGGTTCGAACCCTCGTCACGGCCCTTGTGGATTTGTTCATTTGATGCATCACGCTATTGTGATTTCTGCGTATAATGTGTGAATATGTTTGGGTGGATAGAAACTGCCTCGTATTGACCAATAGACCTTTTGTAGATGCTCCCAGACGCAGGTTCGAATCCTCGTCACGGCCCTTGTGGATTTGTTCATTTGATGCATCACGCTATTGTGATTTCTGCTGTATAATGCTGCTTTGGTCTGTTTACAAATCGCATATCTGTTTTTCACCCGCGTACTGCAGATACGGATAACTGATAACACAACCTAAATACAAGCTAACCTAGACCTAAGTCTATTATAATATTGATATTTACAAAATAGCTATTTTAAATATATTAAGCGTTAAAAATTATTATTTTTTGGTTGCGAGTTTTTTGTTTGTTTTGTGGTTTTTGTTTTGGTTGTCTTGTTTTGGTTGTCTTGTTTTGGTTGTCTTGTTTTGGTTGTCTTGTTTTGGTTGTCTTGTTTTGGTTGTCTTGTTTTGGTTGTCTTGTTTTGGTTGTCTTGTTTTGGTTGTCTTGTTTTGGTTGTCTTGTTTTGGTTGTCTTGTTTTGGTTGTCTTGTTTTGGGTGCGAGCGTAACCAGAGGATGGGTTGATCACCCAGTACTGCCTACTGTATTAACTGCTAATTACTCCTCCCCTTTAATACAGTTTTACAAATACAGCACCGCCAATATTTCATGATAATCTAGATGCTTCAAGTAACTTAGGATTATGCCTCATTGTCTCTTACATTGTAATCAAGTGAAAAGGGATACTAAGCTTACAAAACTGTATTTGTAAAACTGTAAAACTATATTGTATTAAACTGTGTTCAAGTTTACACATTTTACGGTACAATATACGCGACTTTGGTTTGTGCCTAAGGCAAGCTATTCTCCTAAAATGATGGTACCTGTAGGTAAACGAACAAATCCACAAGAGCAGTGACAAGGATTCGAGCCTGCGTCCGGGAGCATCCCAGACGCTGCCTTAATCGACTGAGCTACGACATGGTCAAAATTTTGTTCATTTGATGCATCATGCCATTGTGATTTCTGTGTGTACCTGTAGGTACTTTGGATGGTTAGAACAAAATATGAATTGCTGTTCTAAACAAAAATCCGTTTTGTACTATTGGAATACAAAATAAATTGGATTCCAATATTCCAAATATACAACAAAAATAAAACGGCTTTACTGTAAACCCGTCTGCTATCATAACTTGTGCTATATTTCCAATTTTCAAACTTTCCCTTCACCTGTTCCTCTCTATTGCCTCCCCCCCCCTCCCACCACCACCAGAATGGCCTATATAACCAATCCAAGGTCATGCAGTCTCAGGCCTAATTTAGTAAAACGATACTAGGCCTAGGAAAAGTTAAGTTTTGTTGAATTCTTCCTCAGGACCTTCACAAAATCAATAGTGCGAAAACTGATTCTTTGGGATAAAATAGTCTGTATTTTGTACGTTCCCTCCACAGTCGCTGTAGGAGGTCTCAACTTCAGAGGACAGATTGCTGAACTTAAATATAAATTTATTTCCTTAGGCCTAGGTTTGCAAACTTCTAGATGTCTATCGTAAGCTGTTTTTTTTTTTTTTTTGCATCGGAGGGCAGGTGAACTATCACGAGAAAGCGCCGAGCCATTACGGCTATATAGCACTGGGAAGGGGTCAGGATATAAGGATGTGGGATGGGACGGCGGGTAAGGAATGGGACTTGGACGGTCGGGAATTGAACGCCGACCTGCATGAAGCGAGACCGTCGCTCTACCGTCCAGTCCATCATTGGCAAGTGGAGTCTACCTAATCTGACAGTTATTCATCGTTGCTAAAATGCCTCTGTAATCATGGGATATATAATAATAATCATGGGAGGGTCTCGGTAGTACAGGCGGCTTCGTTCTCGACTCAAAATGGAGAATTCCGGTTTAAGAGTCCTGGGCGGGACAGAAATGGTTGGGCGCATTTCCTAATGCACCTGTTCACCTAGCAGTAAGTAGGTACTTAGGAGTTAGTAGGTACTAACAAATCAGCTTGTTGAGGGGTTGCATCCTGGGCGGGGTCAGTAATTTGACCTTGATGGGGGGGGGGGTTGTTAGTTACCCCGCAAGTATATTTGGTGAAAGGCTTAATAACCCTTTAGAGGTTGATAGGCATTAAACCAAACCACGATAAATGAATTAGAAAAGACTTTACACAGTTGGACTATCATTAAGTCCGCCTGAGAGGCGGCTTTATCCCTTATAGCAAACATTTACCTCATGCGGTTGGGACGGGATAATCCCAGTGGGGAAATATCCCAGATATAGTTTACACTACGCTGAAACGGCAGCATTTCTTGCTTCGTTATATATACCAACAAAACAGAACAGCATCCTTTAGTTGCACGTTTGAAACACAAATTGCTACAATTCCAGAGATTTCAGAGCTGGTGTAGTTGGATTATTTGGATCTTTCAATGACCATTACCACACTTAGTGTCGTTAGCCGGAGCGTTAGTGCCTCTAAATGGCGGGTGGTGTTGGCGCTTTCCGGCAGAAGCCGTGGGTTAATAGACCTTTATTCTTAGCTTTCCCTGCTGTAAATTTGCATTTCAGGGCGTAACAACAAAAACAACAAAAGTTTTTTTTGTTTGTCAGTGTTCCTCTGTGCTAATATTCTACTTCTTGGTCTTTGACTTTGTTTCCTAACCCGCAATTTATTTTAGTTTGTCCTGCATATTCCCACTTTGCTTCTCTGCATTAATATTCAGCCCAACCTTTCGAGTGTTCCTAACGTCACTAAACGGATGTACTAAATTGTCCGAACCTAACTGAAGACCCACTGATAGAAAACGGTACATCACGTCAAATTTGCGAGTCGCTATGATTTATAATACAGCAGTTTTTGACCATAAGGAGATGTACTATTCAAGACGAATCGATACATCTTTAAAGCGTGTTTTCTGCCTTGTAAGTAGTAGTGAAGTACTACTTACACCATTTTGATTCTGTGCTAGAATTATTTTACCCTTATCTGCATAAATACATGTTAATTTAACCTGGCTTCTAAAGAGCAATTATGTAAATGAGGAATGTCTCTCATCAATTTGAATAGATTGCTCCACATCGGACTGTCATTATAAGAAATCCAAGAACATGTTACTTCTTAATGGAGTGTTGAAAATATTGTAGCTATAGAACATGTAAGCCTTCTTGGAACACGCGGCACGTTCCGCGCTGAGATCCGTGTCTCTGAAGACTTTGAGACACTTTCTTCATACTGACATAATTCCTCAAGTGTTGCGTCTTCTCGTGGGATAGGCTTGATCTTCCGGGGAGGTCTACGGCAAATTGGTATTTGCTGGGTTTTAGGCTTATTACCGCCCTTCACAATTACTTGCTAACCAACCAGCAAGTATGCATAAATCCTGAGGATAGATCAGGATTATAGTAAATTCTTGGTGGACACAGAAGCAGGATACACCTATTTGTGTCCATATCCTATCGCTTCGTTTAGGTTTGCTGTCTGGTTGGAGAATTCTAGAATAGGTTGAGGGTTTCCATATTTTGAGATTCCTGTTATTTAGAATCCAACTGCTATCTTGGATTCCCCTATTATATAACTATACTGTTGCCCCGTGTTTTGTGTGTATATATAGTTTTGCTATAGTGTTAAACCAGGGTACAGTTACTTATCGTATAAAATACAAGTTTTACTGACGCTTGTGAAGCTGACCCGTTTTCTGTAGCGTCCGGTTAACGAATTTTCTTTTTATCTTGTTCAAACTTTGTTAATTTGTGTTATTTTCTTCACTAGTTACAATTTTTCCACTGTTCTGGCCGATTGGTTGCTTCTTGCAGTATAATATACTTGTCTGACTTGGATTTTGTTGTGGAAACGTAATTCTGCACCTAGAAGCCTCATGGGAGTACTGTAATTGTTTGCAATATATCAACTGCCACTTTACATACACACAACGCCAATAAGCCATAGTCTGATTGGGCTTTCTTAACTTCTATGTTTAGCATTATTTTCTGCAATTGCTATAGTCATTCCAGCTAGATTATACCCAGTGATATAGAGCTACGATACGGAGGTGCTCGTACGCCTTATCGTATATAAGACTGTATAGCCTCTTTGTATAGTAATGGTGATATCTGTATACTCTGTGCCTCTCTTCATCAAGAGTTGTCACCTTAATCACACACTTGTGTATATTAATAAAGTATGGAAATGAATTGAAATAATCCAGGCAGAAAATATTCGACCCAACAAATGGAAAAATTAGCCTTAAAACCAAGTAACTAAGGATTAAGCAAACAAAGAAACTGTCTTCATGTCTATATTTACAAAATATACAAAAAAATATACACTAAAGTAAATTACATGTGTTACTAAAAGTGTAAAAAATATATCTGGATCATGTACATAATATACAAAGATAAATACATAACTGTATAATGTATTTCTAACACTAGGAAGCATGAAGGAGGTGAGTCACTGGTAACTTGTATAGGAGTCCTTGGGCCAGATTGACGAAGCTGTTACGCAAGCACTTACGAACCTATACACCTTTTCTCAATCTTAAGCGGCTTTGTTTACAATTATTAAACAGTTAATTAGCTCCGAAGCACCAGGAGGCTGTTTTTAACAACAGTTGATTAGCAAGTTTTCAGGCTTGTAAACTGTTTAATAAATGTAACCAAAGCCGTCAAATGTTGAGGAAAGATGTACTCGATCGTAAGTACTTGCGTAACTGCTTCGTGAATCTGGCCCCTTGTTGGTAAGTGGGTTACGATGTATCACAAGCCATTACAGTGGTACTACTATACTGTGCTGGTACTACGCTTGTAATGCATTAGTACTACACTTATGGAGGTGCTTCAGTAGCCTTGCACAAGGTACTGTACTCGAATAGGTCCTGTACTATATAGGTATTGAAACGATACATTACTGGTATTGTACAGGTATTGTGCTGGTACTATACTGGCTCGTTAAGATATCAAACATCTTTAACTATACAAAAATAAAAATATATCTGCTATATCACAACAAAATATAAATGTAATGATGAACGGCAAGACAGAGAGACAGAGATAGACAAGGTAAGTATGAGGGATAGATAACCGAGCGATTACCACCCCTCGTGTGTTTGACAAGATGCTCTCTAAAATTAAGGTACTTAAATTGCACACAATATCTACTCATTGTGACTTTAGTATTCAATTTATGCAATATTGCAAGCTTATTATCCAGTATGCCACTATATGGTGATGACTTTTCGGACTGTTGCAACGGACAGGCATAGCATTGCCAGCAGAGTATCGATACAAATATCTTTACTAAAAGTCCTGTAGCTTTATGTGACTTACCACATATATATATATATATATATATATATATATATATATATATATATATATATATATATATATTATATATATATATATATATATATATATATATATATATATATATATATATAAAGTAATTGTTTCATTAGGGAAATTCTTTCACTATTGTCAAGTCACTCGGAAAATGAAGAGAGGACCTAAGCTTGTGATTGCAAGCTTCTCGAGTTGTTAAGTGGACTGAAGCACTTTTACAACCATTGTTGTATGAAGACATCAACAGTCACTCACATAGCCATTTGTACTCGAGTTCATTTATCGTAATGACAGGTTTCCATCACTCGCCCTAAAAACTCATATTACAACTCCTGGTCATGATGTCACTAAGATCTCGGCCATTCAGCAGCCTCTGAAATACTGCTAAAACTAAAGCAGCTTGGCTTAGTAGAGTGACATTGGGTACGATTCTAGAGACCTCGGCCCAGCAGCCAGATCCCTTGGGTAAGATTCTAGAGACCTCGGCCCAGCAGCCAGATCCTTGGGTAAGATTTTAGAGACCTCGGCCCAGAGGCCAGAGCGCATAATATACAACATTAGCGTTGGGAGTGCGGGTGTAGCCTCGCGCGGTAAGCGAGGTCCGTGCCTAGGGAGGTGATCGCGGGGAGGTCACACGCCGAGGCCCCAGCCTACCTCGGTGTTGAAGGTGATGTGGCTCAGTCTCTTCCGCGTGTGGGCCTCATTGTCGGTAGGGGCTGGTAGCGAGGTGTAGCCGTTGACGAGGCCCCGCGGGTGCTTGGACACCCCTCTCCGGTACACCTCCAGGGGCAGCGTGTCCCCGCACTCTCTGCAAAAGGGAACCACTGGGTTAAAATTCAGCGCTTAACGGGTTAACCTCTTGCCATCAACTCTACTTAGAACTTACTACACAGATTGGATCATTAAATATTTCGTGTATTCTCTGATCATATTATTGGTGAAGGGAAGGGGATTTTCAGGGGAAAGCGCCAAGTCATTAGCACCGCTCCTGTGCCAGGTAAGTGCACTACGGGCTCACCATGGCCCGTGCTACTTGGAACTTGTTCCGAGTAGCTGAATCTATAACAACAACAGCCAAGTCATTACGACTATATAGCACTTGGAAGGGGTCAGGATAAGGATTTGGAATGGGACGGGGGAAAGGAATAGTACCCAATCACTTGGACGGTCGGAGATTGAACGCTGAACCTGCATGAAGCGAGACCGTCATTCTACCGTCCATCCCAAGTGCTTGGACAATTGGATGACTTCTATATCATTTATCTAAGACATATCTAACCAATTTTCCAGTGAACTAACTTCGTCAATAGGACACAGTTTCGTTAAATTTACCTATTTTGATACTCCCTGTGCCTCGCTCCAGGAAACTACCCATTCTCATTCACAAAATCCACCGACTTGCTGCTACATTTGAACTAATTACATTTCTCACTAGTATTAAATCACAGCGGACATATACCCTTTAACTATTCAAATATACATAAGAATTAAACATGCGGAACACCAACTGGTTCATACGAGCTCCCATTATAAACAAAAAAAATCGCTCTTCCAAACGATAAAAATGACAATGATCAACATCTCACCTGATGATCTTGAAGGACAGCTTCCTCCTCATACTTGACAACGTTATATTGGCCGATGAAGATGATATAGTCCCCGGGCTTAAGCCCGGCTTGGTGGGCTGGCAGCCCCTCCTCCACACGCTCTACTCTCGGGGGCTTGGTCCACGCCACGCTGAACCCGAACGCTGCACAAAGGAGGATGATACAGGTTATAAATGCTGGGGGGTTTTGTGGGGGTTTTGAATGATTATGCAATCATACGTGTGTGTGTTATGTAAGGGTGGTAATTTTATTTTTTTGTCATTTTGCCTCGAAGGGTGAGTTTATTGGGCAGCGCCACTCATCCTGTGAGTGGACACACCGCTATAGTGACAGTTTGGGCAGCGCCACTCATCCCGTGAGTGGACACACCGCCATAGTGACAGTATTGGGCAGCGCCACTCATCCCGTGAGTGGACACACCGCCATAGTGACAGTATTGGGCAGCGCCACTCATCCTGTGAGTGGACACACCGCTATAGTGACAGTATTGGGCAGCGCCACTCATCCTGTGAGTGGACACACCGCCATAGTGACAGTATTGGGCAGCGTCACTCATCCTGTGAGTGGACACACCGCCATAGTGACAGTATTGGGCAGCGTCACTCATCCTGTGAGTGGACACACCGCCATAGTGACAGTATTGGGCAGCGCCACTCATCCTGTGAGTGGACACACCGCCATAGCAGCATGTACAACACTCCCTAATAGGAAGAAAACCCGCTGGGTTGTTCATCCTGCCATTGGGTTGTAATTCTAGGTGGGGGTTGAAGGTGTTTGTTGTGAGTGAAAGATGTAGGTGGAGGTTGTGAGTGGCAGTTCTAGTTTAAAGTGAGCACTGAAATATAGTAATAAACAAAAGTTTTATTGTATACTACATGCATGAGGCAAAATATTTCTTAGAAGAAACATATAAATTAGAAAACTTTGGCCACAGATTCTCATAACTCAGGGGTTGTAATAACTGGCATAACTAATGGTTGTACAAGAACTAAGTACAAGGGAGAGTAGCAATAATTACTCTTGCCATAATATGGAAGCACTGAAACTGCTTCAGAGTACTTTTAATACATACAGGGAGTAACATTTAATGTAGTACGAGTACTACCAACGAGTGCAGGAATATGAATACTACCAATGAGTACAGAAATATGAATACCACCAATGAGTGCAGGAATATGAGTACCGAGAAGGAAAAGCTCAAAGGAATATAGAATATAATGAGTATTTCGAGTTCATATTTTTGTACTCATGAAACTCATGTCTCATTATCAAATTATTTAATAAACTCATTATTTCTCTCTCTCTCTCACCTTGGCTGCCACGCACCACGTTGATGGTGATGGTGTAGGGAGTCTGGCCCCGTGGCGGCTGTGTTGACGGCCGTGCCCCTACTGCCATCTGTTTGTTGTCGTCGACCGCCACGCCACCTGTCGGGAGAAACACACACTCGTCACATAAACAAACACCCATATCAACACAAACACACATCACATTAAAATGTTAATAAATGCCGTTGGTAAATGTTAAAATTAATGGTGTAAAAGTTAATGGTTGCATTCTTCTAATAGTTTATAAGTTAAAGTATGTGTAGCGTTAATACATTAATGTTGTATGGTGTAGATATTACTGCTGTATGGTTGTATGTGAGCATTTGTGTTGTATAATATAATGTTATTCTCAATCTATTTATGATAGTGAATGTTGTATCTCATTATATTAAATAGTAAACGTCCCTTTTTTCCCTTAAAGCTTAAACCTACAAAGCGGCCTGTCAAATGAAATAAAAGCAGCTATTTAATGAAGTCAGACGACCCTTGGGAACTGGTGCCTGAGGCAATAGGCAAGTTGCCGCTGAAATTGAGTTTGGAATCCATTTCCGTTTTCTCTTACCTCAAGGACACGGGATTATCTATTGCCGACAACACGGGTTATCTATTGCCGACAACACGGGTTATCTATTGCCGACAACACGGGTTATCTATTGCCGACAACACGGGTTATCTATTGCCAACAACACGGGCTATCTATTGCCAACAATACGGGCTATCTATTGCCCACAACACGGGCTATCTATTGCCGACAACACGGGCTATCTATTGCCCACAACACGGGCTATCTATTGCCCACAACACGGGCTATCTATTGCCCACCACACGGATTATCTATTGCCAACAACACGGGCTATCTATTGCCCACAACACGGGCTATCTATTGCCCACAACACGGGCTATCTATTGCCACCAACACAGGCTATCTATTGCCCACAACAATAGATCAAGGACTGATGGTCTGGAAGCATCCTGGAAAGCACACTCAATAAAGGGTCATTTTAGACACTGACTTTGAACTAAAGTGCTGTACCATAGCGCGCCATATATTGACCGTTGTCATTCTAGTGGACAGCCAAGAGGCCTTTTCTCGAAGTGGTTTGGCGTGGTCTTAAGGAGACGTCTTAGGCGCCTTCTCGCCATGCCCTGTGACTGGGGGGATTGGTGCCCTGAAGCTACATAAACACCCTATAACCCCCCCCCCCCCCCCCCGAAGTGGCAAAGGGAGTTAGGGGACATCATCATCTCATGTTCCCTCTGGTGAGATCATTTTTGAAGCCGTTGACTACAGCGACAAATGATTCAGGTGCTTATTGAAGAAAAAAAATGCAATTTTGATGTTTTTCCTTTCTTTTGTAGAGGTCTTACGCGGGCCCTAAGCCTCTGGATATGGCTCGTTAAGTGTAATTCATTGTAGTCTTAGGCGGTAGATGAGTATGTATGGCTCGTATGTATGGCTCGTATGTATGGCTCGCATGTATGGCTCGTATGTTTGGCTCGCATGTATGGCTCGTATGTATGGCTCGTATGTATGGCTCATATGTACAACTCATATGTTGGCCTCAGCAAGATTATGTCCTATGTGTTGAACAACTTCCTCTGTGCTGTTAAACCTCCTAATTCACTAGACCGCTACACAAAAACAATGTTATGGACATTAAAAGTACCCCCCTCCAAAAAATTTCCGATTCTCGATAAACATATCAGACTCTCGCTTATAATAACCTTATAAACAAACGGGAAAACACCAACGAAACGTTTATAGTTTTAAAAACGTTTTTCCAGGCAAAGAAAACGGTCAGTAACTCACCGCTTCGATAACAGGGATTTGGGTGGAATGTCTTCCGGGGGCCGCATAGCTAACAATAGAATCACTGACCAAATCCACAAGGTTCAATGACGAGGATTCGAACCTGTGTGCTGGATGTATCCCAGATGCGCTCTAGTCACTCAGTCTAGAAGGATTCTAGTCACCCAGGTGATTAGCTAGTCTAGTTTATTGTGATTTCTGTGTGTATCTAATCACTGTTGACGTCCGATGAATTGAACATGGTGAACATTTTAACCTGGTAGAAAAACATAGTGAACAACTAAGCCTGGTGAACAAAGAGAACATGGCGAACTGAATCCGATGAATAACAGAGCATAGTAAACAATTGAACCTGGTGAACAATTGAACCTGGTGGGCAATAGATCGTGGTGAACAATTGAACCTGGTAAATTGGATTGACTATGAACAATTGAAACTAATTGAAACTGGTAAGCAAATTTCCTAGAACTGAACCTGATGAACAACTGAACCTGGTGAACAATTAAACCTTGAACAATTTAAATTAGCAAATAATATAACCTGGTAAACACCTAGTGAATAACTGAACTTGACTGACAAGTGAACCTCGTCAAAAATTAAACCTAGTGAACAAATGAACTGAACCTTGTAAAAATTTAACTTCATGAACAATTGAACTAAGTGAAAATGTTAGCCTGTTGAACAATTTTAAATATATCACTAGATGTTTTAGAACCAACAGAGGGATGAGTTTACAAGAGGTTATCTTGAGAGGATTTCGGGGCTTAGCGTCCCCGCGGCCCGGTCCTCGACCAGGCCTCCTTTTTGTTACACCCCCCCAGGAAGCAGCCCGTAGCAGCTGTCTAATTCCCAGGTACCTATTTACTGCTAGGTAACAGGGATATCAGGGTGAAAGAAACATTTTGCCTAATTTGTCTCCGCTTCCACCGGGGATCGAACCCGGAACCTCAGGACTACGAATCCGAAGCGCTGTCCACCCAGCTGTCAGGCGCCCACCAGGAGTGTTAGATGTGCTAGGTAACAGAGACAATGTGAATGTGTCTATACTCACCTATTTCTGCCTGCAGGATCGAGCCTTAGCTCTCGGACCCCGCCTTTCTAGCCGACGGTTGAGTAATGCATTAACTCCTGACCTATTTCCCTACCATACCTGCTTCTAAAATAATGATTGGAGTCTACACTCTACTTGTTGACCAGACCACACACTAGAAGGTGAAGGGACGACGACGTTTCGGTCCGTCCTGGGACCATTCTCAAGTCGATTGCGAGATGACTTGGGAATGGTCTAGGACGGACCGAAACGTCGTCGTCCCTTCACCTTCTACTGTGTGGTCTGGTCAACATACTTTAGCCACGTTATTGTGACTCTTCGCCTACACCCTACTCCTTGAGTTCATTCCAGGTTGCCACTACTCTCGCTAAAAGAAAACTTTCTAATACCTCTATGACTCATCTGAGACTTGAGCTTCTACTTCCTCTTGTTCTATTAGTATTGAGTATATTTCCTCTTCTTTCCATTCTGGGAATCCCCCCTTAAGTATTTTATGTATCCATGTTTCCCCTCTAATCTTTTTCTAGCGGCGTCAGGTCTAGTTTTTTCAGTCTTCCTTCAAATGCTATGAATTGTAATTCTGGGCCATGTTATAAACTTCTGAATCTTTTTAGAGTTTCCTTGTGTGTGTGCCTTTTTTTTTTTTGGATTTGGAGCTACGCGATAGGGTGATTTTTTTTTAACCCATATCCAAGAACCGGTCTGACGTGGGCGGTGTAGAGTGATATAAATGCATCTAAATTAAGGTTCTTGAATGATGTTTTAACTTGAGGTACTAGTGTGGAGTATGCTGCTGATGTTAACCTATTTACATGTGCTCCCATGTTGGGTGTTATGTCCACTCCAGGTGTTTTTCTCAAGGAGTTACAGGGAGGTGGTTTCCCTTCATTCTGTGGTGTTCTTCTGGTGTCCTGGCTCCTGTTTCCTATTACCATCACATTAGTTTTGCTGGTGTTGAAATCCCGTAAGACATTTCTCGCAGCAACTCAATGTGCGTCTGTGTGTGTGTGTGTGTGTGTGTGTGTGTGTGTGTGTGTGTGTGTGTGTGTGTACTCACCTAGTTGTGCTTGCAGGGGTTGAGCTTTAGCTCTTTGGTGCCGCCTCTCAACCGTCAATCAACAGGACACGTGTGTGTGTGTGTGTGTGTGTGTGTGTGTGTGTGTGTGTGTGTGTGTGTGTGTGTGTGGCTCGCGCGTGCGTGTGTGTGTGTGTGTGTGGCTCGCGCGTGCGTGTGTGTGTGTGTGTGTGTGTGTGTGTGTGTGTGTGTGTGTGTGTGTGTGTGTGTGTGTGTGTGCTCGCGCGCGCGCGTGCGTGTGTGTGTGTGTGTGTGTATGTGAGAGAGAGGGGAGTAGCAGGACGGAAGAGGAAAGGGTGAGGTATATTGAGCCTAGAGTATATGGCTTCTCTGCTGCACACCACCACCAAACATTCCAGACAAATACATGAAGCAACACATTACAGAACCAACCAGAGTAAAGAGGAGAGAACCCGCCAGCAACACCAGACATGGTGTCCTCCCATAATGAGGAAGATGTAAAAGAGAGAGAGAGAGCATGCCTCCAGGAGTCAACAACCACAGCATTGTCATGCTTAAGTGGAGCTGAAGGAGTTGGTTCCACAGGGAAACCTGTTGAAGGAGAGATTACCGACGGGGGGACAGCAATAAGACGAGGGACTTTCTGCGGAGAAAGCCAATGGGAGAGAGAGAAATGGAAGGGAAGACAGCAAAGGAAATGTTCTTCGCTGGGTAATGTGGCAATGAAACGGAGCACTTCACGCCACTCAAGGAGGAGGAAGTGCATGAGGAAACTACACCTTTGGTTCAATAGACAGTGGTTATCTTGAGGTTATCTTGTGATGATTTCGGGGCTTTAGTGTCCCCTCGGCCCGGTCCTCGACCAGGCCTCCACCCCCAGGAAGCAGCCCGTGACAGCTGACTAACACCCAGGTACCTATTTACAGCTAGGTAACAGGGGCATAGGGTGAAAAAAACTCTGCCCATTGTTTCTTGCCGGCGCCTAGGATCGAACCCAGGACCACAGGATCATAAGTCCAGCGTGCTGTCCGCTCGGCCGACCGGCTCCCGGTCGTGGTGTGTCTATTGTAATAATCCTTCAAATTGTAAGACGGTTGGAGTACAGCCAATCACAGAGGCAGCTAGGCCTATGACCCGCCAGACCTGTTCTATAGTCATATAAGGAGAGAGAAAAAATGTGAAACCATATATACAGAATGAGGAGACAAAGGGAAATTCTCACAGATAATAAGAACGAAGTATGTGAGGAACTCGACAAAACACTTCAAGAGGTCTTTACGGAAGAGGCAGTGTGGAGACCAAGGTTGCAAAATGAAAGGCTGGAAGAAACAATGGATGACATTGTAGCATGACATTGGACAAGGGCAACCTCTTTAAATTAAGAGACAGTAGGACAAGAGGACACAGGTGGAAGCTGGACACTCAGAACATGACAACACCTCGGAGGTAGAGGAGGCGAAGAGAGATAAATAGAAAGAAAATCAGAAGAACGGAGATGAGAAGATAGACGAAGATGAGGAGCTGGAGGAATAGACGATCGAAGAAAAGTTGGTAAAAACAAGGAATGGACAGAAAGAAATGCAGGATAAAAAAAAGAAATAGACTGGGGAACCGGCAGAGGGAACGAAGGCGAAGATAACAATGAAGAGAGACAAAGAAAACGAAAAAAAAATATTCAAGTTTAAACCAGGAAAATTGCAGCAAGAGAGAGAGAGAGAGAGAGAGAGAGAGAGAGAGAGAGAGAGAGAGATAGAGAGTGAGAGAGAGAGAGAGAGAGAGAGAGAGAGAGAGAGAGAGAGAGTAGGGAAAATGAACATGAAATATACATGACGTAGCAAGAATCATAAAGTTGAAGGGAGGAGGGGAGGGGGGGGGGGGTCACAGGAAGAAAAAGCGTATAGAAAAGTAGGATATATATAACATGCCAAGAAAAGGTCCAGAAGAACAAGAAGGAAGAACTGCAGGCGGAGGAAGGACACGGACTAAGAATATGGTAACAAGTAAGGGAGGAAGAAATTACAGAGTAAAGGAAAGAGAAAGGAATTTAAGGCTGAGTCACTAATGACATTAGACTTGCGCTATCTTAACCAAATGACCTCCAGACCGGAGAAGGGAAGAGGGGGGGGGGGAGTGAGTAAGAGAAAGAAAGAGAGAGAGAGAGAGAGAGAGAGAAAGAAAGAGAGAGAGAGAGAGAGAGAGAGAGAGAGAGAGAGAGAGAGAGAGAGAGAGAGAGAGAGAGAGAGAGAGAGAGAGAGAGAGAGAGAGGCAGAGCGAGAGATAGAGAGGCAGAGCGAGAGATAGAGCTAGAGTTCTCTTGGCCCAACTATGTCTTAGTCCAACAGGCTGTTGTTTGGAGCGGCCCGCAGACCCACTACAGCCGGATTGATCACCACAAACGTCGTAATTTGAAACTGAAAATAGGTGCAGAGAGTCAGAATTCGGCTCAAAAATCACGCTCAGGAGTCAAATTTCCGACATTTCAGACATTTTGAAAACTGCAGGGGGGTTTGGGCAAAATATGGCCCATCACCGTTTTCAGTAATTGGCATATTTTCGGTATAAAAAGTAGTAATTTGAAACTGAAAATAGGTGCAGAGTCAGAATTCGGCTCAAAAATCACGCTCAGGAGTCAAATTTCCGACATATCAGACATTTTGAAAACTGCAGGGGGGTTTGGGCAAAATATGACCCATCGCCGTTTTCAGTAATTGGCATATTTTCGGTATAAAAAGTCTTAATTTGAAACTGAAAATAGGTGCAGAGAGTCAGAATTCGGCTCAAAAATCAGGCTCAGGAGTCAAATTTCCGACATTTCAGACATTTTGAAAACTGCAAGGGGGTTTGGGCAAAATATGACCCATCGCCGTTTACAGTAATTGGCATATTTTCGGTATGAAAACGTCGTAATTTGAAACTGAAAATAGGTGCAGAGAGTCAGAATTCGGATAAAAAATCACGCTCAGGAGTCAAATTTCCGACATTTCAGACATTTTAAAACTGCAGGGGGGGTTTGGGCAAAATATGACCCATCGCCGTTTTCAGTAATTGGCATATTTTCGGTATGAAACGTCATGATTTGAAACTGAAAATAGATGCAGAGAGTCAGAATTCGGCTCAAAAATCACGCTCAGAAGTCAAATTTCCGACATTTCAGACATTTTGAAAACTGCAGGGGGGTTTAGGCAAAATATGACCCATTGCAGTTTTCAGTAATTGGCATATTTTCGGTATAAAAAGTCGTAATTTGATACTGAAAATAGGTGCAGAGAGTCAGAATTCGGATAAAAAATCACGCTCAGGAGTCAAATTTCCGACATTTCAGACATTTTGAAAACTGCAGGGGGGTTTGGGCAAAATATGACCCATCGCCGTTTACAGTAATTGGCATATTTTCGGTATGAAACGTCGTAATTTGAAACTGAAAATAGGTGCAGCGAGTCAGAATTCGGCTCAAAAATCACGCTCAGGAGTCATATTTCCGACATTTCAGACATTTTGAAAACTGCAGGGGGGTTTAGGCAAAATATGACCCATCGCCGTTGTCAGTAATTGGCATATTTTAGGTATAAAAAATCGTAATTTGAAACTGAAAATAGGTGCAGAGAGTCAGAATTCGGATAAAAAATCACGCTCAGGAGTCAAATTTCCGACATTTCAGACATTTTGAAAACTGCAGGGGGGTTTGGGCAAAATATGACCCATCGCCGTTTACAGTAATTGGCATATTTTCGGTATGAAACGTCGTAATTTGAAACTGAAAATAGGTGCAGAGAGTCAGAATTCGGCTCAAAAAATCATGCTCAGGAGTCAAATTTCCGACATTTCAGACATTTTGAAAACTGCAGGGGGGGTTTGGGCAAAATACGACCCATCGCCGTTTTCAGAAATTGGCATATTTTCGGTATAAAAAGTCGTAATTTGAAACTGAAAATAGGGGCAGAGAGTCAGAATTAGGATAAAAAATCACGCTCAGGAGTCAAATTTCCGACATTTCAGACATTATGAAAACTGCAAGGGGGTTTGGGCAAAATATGACCCATCGCCGTTTACAGTAATTGGCATATTTTCGGTATGAAACGTCGTAATTTGAAACTGAAAATAGGTGCAGAGTCAGAATTCGGCTCAAAAATCATGCTCAGGAGTCAAAATTCCGACATTTCAGACATTTTAAAAACTGCAGGGGGGTTTGGGCAAAATATGACCCATCGCCGTTTTCAGTAATTGGCATATTTTCGGTATGAAACGTCGTAATTTGAAACTGAAAATAGGTGCAGAGAGTCAGAATTCGGCTCAAAAATCACGCTCAGGAGTCAAATTTCCGACATTTCAGACATTTTGAAAACTGCAGGGGGGTTTGGGCAAAATATGGCCCATCGCCGTTTTCAGTAATTGGCATATTTTCGGTATAAAAAGTCGTAATTTGAAACTGAAAATAGGTGCAGAGAGTCAGAATTCGGATAAAAAATAACGCTCTGGAGTCAAATTTCCGACATTTCAGACATTTTAAAAACTGCAGGGGGGTTTGGGCAAAATATGACCCATCGCCGTTTACAGTAATTGGCATATTTTCGGTATGAAACGTCGTAATTTGAAACTGAAAATAGGTGCAGAGAGTCAGAATTCGGCTCAAAAATCACGTTCAGGAGTCAAATTTCCGACATTTCAGACTTTTTAAAAACTGCAGGGGGGTTTGGGCAAAATATGACCCATCGCCGTTTTCAGTAATTGGCATATTTTCGGTATGAAACGTCGTAATTTGAAACTGAAAATAGGTGCAGAGAGTCAGAATTCGGCTCAAAAATCACGCTCAGGAGTCAAATTTCCTACATTTCAGACATTTTAAAAACTGCAGGGGGGTTTGGGCAAAATATGACCCATCGCCGTTTTCAGTAATTGGCATATTTTCGGTATGAAACGTCGTAATTTGAAACTGAAAATAGGTGCAGAGAGTCAGAATTCGGTTCAAAAATCACGCTCAGGAGTCAAATTTCCGACATTTCCGACATTTTGAAAACTGCAGGGGGGTTTGGGCAAAATATGGCCCATCGCCGTTTTCAGTAATTGGCATATTTTCGGTATAAAAAGTCGTAATTTGAAACTGAAAATAGGTGCAGAGAGTCAGAATTCGGATAATAAATAACGTTCAGGAGTCAAATTTCCGACATTTCAGACATTTTAAAAACTGCAGGGGGGTTTGGGCAAAATATGACCCATCGCCGTTTTCAGTAATTGGCATATTTTCGGTATGAAACGTCGTAATTTGAAACTGAAAATAGGTGCAGAGAGTCAGAATTTGGCTAAAAAATCAAGCTCAGGAGTCAAATTTCCGACATTTCAGACATTTTGAAAACTGCAGGGGGGTTTGGGCAAAATATGACCCATCGCCGTTGTCAGTAATTGGCATATTTTCGGTATAAAAAAGTCGTAATTTGAAACTGAAAATAGGTGCAGAGAGTCAGAATTCGGATAAAAAATAACGCTCAGGAGTCAAATTTCCGACATTTCAGACATTTTGAAAACTGCAAGGGGGTTTGGGCAAAATAAGACCCATCGCCGTTTACAGTAATTGGCATATTTTCGGTATGAAACGTCGTAATTTGAAACTGAAAATAGGTGCAGAGTCAGAATTCGGATAAAAAATAACGCTCAGGAGTCAAATTTCCGACATTTCAGACATTTTGAAAACTGCAGGGGGGTTTGGGCAAAATATGACCCATCGCCGTTTTCAGTAATTGGCATATTTTTGGTATGAAACGTCATAATTTGAAACTGAAAATAGGTGCAGAGAGTCAGAATTCGGATAAAAAATCACGCTCAGGAGTCAAATTTCCGACATTTCAGACATTTTGAAAACTGCAGGGGGGTTTGGGCAAAATATGACCCATCGCCGTTTACAGTAATTTGCATATTTTCGGTATGAAACGTCGTAATTTGAAACTGAAAATAGGTGCAGAGAGTCAGAATTCGGCTCAAAAATCATGCTCAGGAGTGAAATTTCCGACATTTCAGACATTTTGAAAACTGCAGGGGGGTTTGGGCAAAATACGACCCATCGCCGTTTTCAGTAATTGGCATATTTTCGGTATAAAAAGTCGTAATTTGAAACTGAAAATAGGTGCAGAGAGTCAGAATTCGGATAATAAATAACGTTCAGGAGTCAAATTTCCGACATTTCAGACATTTTAAAAACTGCAGGGGGGTTTGGGCAAAATATGACCCATCGCCGTTTTCAGTAATTGGCATATTTTCGGTATGAAACGTCGTAATTTGAAACTGAAAATAGGTGCAGAGAGTCAGAATTTGGCTAAAAAATCAAGCTCAGGAGTCAAATTTCCGACATTTCAGACATTTTGAAAACTGCAGGGGGGTTTGGGCAAAATATGACCCATCGCCGTTGTCAGTAATTGGCATATTTTCGGTATAAAAAAATCGTAATTTGAAACTGAAAATAGGTGCAGAGAGTCAGAATTCGGATAAAAAATAACGCTCAGGAGTCAAATTTCCGACATTTCAGACATTTTGAAAACTGCAAGGGGGTTTGGGCAAAATAAGACCCATCGCCGTTTACAGTAATTGGCATATTTTCGGTATGAAACGTCGTAATTTGAAACTGAAAATAGGTGCAGAGTCAGAATTCGGATAAAAAATAACGCTCAGGAGTCAAATTTCCGACATTTCAGACATTTTGAAAACTGCAGGGGGGTTTGGGCAAAATATGACCCATCGCCGTTTTCAGTAATTGGCATATTTTTGGTATGAAACGTCATAATTTGAAACTGAAAATAGGTGCAGAGAGTCAGAATTCGGATAAAAAATCACGCTCAGGAGTCAAATTTCCGACATTTCAGACATTTTGAAAACTGCAGGGGGGTTTGGGCAAAATATGACCCATCGCCGTTTACAGTAATTTGCATATTTTCGGTATGAAACGTCGTAATTTGAAACTGAAAATAGGTGCAGAGAGTCAGAATTCGGCTCAAAAATCATGCTCAGGAGTCAAATTTCCGACATTTCAGACATTTTGAAAACTGCAGGGGGGTTTGGGCAAAATACGACCCATCGCCGTTTTCAGTAATTGGCATATTTTCGGTATAAAAAGTCGTAATTTGAAACTGAAAATAGGGGCAGAGAGTCAGAATTAGGATAAAAAATCACGCTCAGGAGTCATATTTCCGACATTTCAGACATTTTGAAAACTGCAAGGGGGTTTGGGCAAAATATGACCCATCGCCGTTTACAGTAATTGGCATATTTTCGGTATGAAAGGTCGTAATTTGAAACTGAAAATAGGTGCAGAATCAGAATTCGGCTCAAAAATCATGCTCAGGAGTCAAAATTCCGACATTTCAGACATTTTAAAAACTGCAGGGGGGTTTGGGCAAAATATGACCCATCGCCGTTTACAGTAATTGGCATATTTTCGGTATGAAACGTCGTAATTTGAAACTGAAAATAGGTGCAGAGAGACAGAATTCGGCTCAAAAATCACGTTCAGGAGTCAAATTTCCGACATTTCAGACATTTTAAAAACTGCAGGGGGGTTTGGGCAAAATATGACCCATCGCCGTTTTCAGTAATTGGCATATTTTCGGTATGAAACGTCGTAATTTGAAACTGAAAATAGGTGCAGAGAGTCAGAATTCGGATCAAAAATCACGCTCAGGAGTCAAATTTCCGACATTTCAGACATTTTGAAAACGGCAGGGGGGTTTGGGCAAAATATGACCCATCGTCGTTTTCAGTAATTGGCATATTTTCGGTATAAAAAGTCGTAATTTGAAACTGAAAATAGGTGCAGAGAGTCAGAATTCGGCTAAAAAATCAAGCTCAGGAGTCAAATTTCCGACATTTCAGACATTTTGAAAACTGCAGGGGGGTTTGGGCAAAATATGACCCATCGCCGTTGTCAGTAATTGGCATATTTTCGTTAACAAAAGTCGTAATTTGAAACTGAAAATAGTGCAGAGAGTCAGAATTCGGCTCAAAAATCACGCTCAGGAGTCAAATTTCCGACATTTCAGACATTTTGAAAACTGCAGGGGGGTTTGGGCAAAATATGACCCATCGCCGTTTTCAGTAATTGGCATATTTTCGGTATAGAAAGTCGTAATTTGAAACTGAAAATAGGTGCAGAGAGTTAGAATTCGGCTCAAAAATCACGCTCAGGAGTCAAATTTCCGACATTTCAGACATTTTGAAAACTGCAGGGGGGTTTGGGCAAAATATGACCCATCGCCCGTTGTCAGTAATTGGCATATTTTCGGTATAAAAATTCGTAATTTGAAAGTGAAAATAGGTGCAGAGAGTCAGAATTCGGATAAAAAATCACGCTCAGGAGTCAAATTTCCGACATTTCAGACATTTTGAAAACTGCAGGGGGGTTTGGGCAAAATATGACCCATCGCCGTTAACAGTAATTTGTATATTTTCGGTATGAAACGTCGTAATTTGAAACTGAAAATAGGTGCAGAGAGTCAGAATTCGGCTCAAAAATCACGCTCAGGAGTCAAATTTCCGACATTTCAGACATTTTAAAAACTGCAGGGGGGTTTGGGCAAAATATGACCCATCGCCGTTTTCAGTAATTTGGCCGCTACCTGCGAATATCGCGCGATTTTTGGCCGCTACCTGCGAAAATCGCGCGATTTTTGCCCGCTAGCGACGAAAATCGCTCGGTTTTTGGGCGCTAGCGACGAAAACCGCGCGATTTTTGCCCGCCAGCTGCGAAAATCGCACGGTTTTTGGCCGCTAGCGGCAAAAATTGACCGACTTTCGCCGCTAGCGTCCAAAAAAGGGGCTATTTTCGCCGCTAGCGCCCAAAAACCGAGCGATTTTCGCCGTTAGCGGGCAAAAATCGCGCGATTTTCGCAGGTAGCGGAAAAAAATCGCACGATTTTCGCCGCTAGCGTCCAAAAATCGGGCGATTTTCGCCACTATCGGGGCAAAAGCCGGGCGATTTTCGCTGCTAGCGGCCAAAAAAGGGGATATTTTCGCCGCTAGCGGCCAAAAAAGGGGCTATTTTCGCCGCTAGCGGCCAAAAAAGGGGCTATTTTCGCCGCTAGCGGCCAAAAAAGGGGTATTTTTACCGCTAGCGGCCAAAAATCGTGCGATTTCCGCCGCTAGCGGCCAAAAATCGGGCGAATTTTGCCGTTAGGGGGCAAAATACGCAAGATTTTGGCCGCTAGCTGCGAAAGTCGGTCGATTTTTGTCGCTAGGGGCCAAAAACCGCGCGATTTTCGCTGCTAGCGGCCAAAAACCGTGCGATTTTCGCTGCTAGCGGCCAAAAATCGCGCGATTTTCGCCGGTAGCGGGCAAAAATCGGGCGAATTTCGCCGTTGGAGTGCGAAAATCGCACGGTTTTTGGCCGCTAGCAGCAAAAATCGCGCGGATTTTGGCCGCTAGCGGCAAAAATCGACCGACTTTCGCAGCTAGCGGCCAAAAAAGGGGCTATTTTCGCCGCTAGCGGCCAAAAATCGGGCGATTTTCGCCGCTAGCGGCCAAAAATCGTGCGAATTTCGCCGCTAGCGGGCAAAAATCGGTCTATTTTCGCCGCTGCGGCGAAAATCGCACGTTTTTTGGCCGCTAGCATCGAAAATCGCGCGATTTTCGCCAGTAGCGGGCAAAAATCGGGCGAATTTCGCCGCTGGAGGGCAAAATTCGCGTGATTTTCGCCGCAAGCGGCCAAAAATTGACCGATTTTCGCAGCTAGCGGCCAAAAATCAGGCGATTTTTGACCCTATCAGCCAAACAATCGGGCGATTTTCGACGCTAGAGGCCGAAATAAGGCGATTTTTGCCGCTAGCGGCCGAAAACCGCGCTATTTTCGACGCTAGCGGGCAAAAATCGACCGATTTTCACCACTAGCGGCCAAAAAATGGGCTATTTTCGCCGCTAGCGGGCAAAATCGGGCGAATTTCGCCACTGGAGTGCAAAAATCGGGCGATTTTCGCCGCTAGCGGCAAAAATTGCGCGATTTTTGGCCGCTAGCAGCGAAAATCGCACGGTTTTTGGCCGCTAGCGGCGAAAATCGCACGGTTTTTGGCCGCTAGCAGCGAAAATCGCACGGTTTTTGGCCGCTAGCGGCGAAAATCGCGCGGTTTTTGGCCACTAGCGGCGGAAATCGCACGATTTTTGGCCGCTAGCGGTAAAAATAGCCCCTTTTTTGGCCGCTAGCGGCGAAAATAGCCCCTTTTTTGGCCGCTAGCGGCGAAAATCGCCCGGCTTTTGCCCCGATAGTGGCGAAAATCGCCCGATTTTTGGACGCTAGCGGCGAAAATCGCGCGATTTTTTTCCGCTACCTGCGAAAATCGCGCGATTTTTCCCCGCTAACGGCGAAAATCGCTCGGTTTTTGGGCGCTAGTGGCGAAAATAGCCCCTTTTTTGGACGCTAGCGGCGAAAGTCGGTCAATTTTTGCCGCTAGCGGCCAAAAACCGCGCGATTTTCGCTGCTAGCTGCCAAAAATCGCACGATTTTCGCACTCCAGCGGCGAAATTCGCCCGATTTTTGCCCGCTACCGGCGAAAATCGCGCGATTTTTGGCCGCTAGCAGCGAAAATCGCACGGTTTTTGGCCGCTAGCAGCGAAAATCGCGCGGTTTTTGGCCCCTAGCGACAAAAATCGACCGACTTTCGCAGCTAGCGGCCAAAATCTTGCGTATTTTGCCCCCTAACGGCAAAATTCGCCCGATTTTTGGCCGCTAGCGGCGAAAATTGCCTGATTTTTGGACGCTAGCGGCGAAAATCGCGCAATTTTTGGCCGCTAGCGGCGAAAATCGCTCGATTTTTGGCCGCTACCGGCCAAAAATCGTGCGAATATCCCCGCTAGCGGCCAAAAATCGTGCGAATTTCGCCGCTACCGGCCAAAAATCTGGGGATTTCTGCTGATAGCGGCGAAAATCGCCCGATTTTGCCCTCCAGCGGCGAAATTCGCCCAATTTTTGCCCGCTACCGGCGAAAATCGTGCGATTTTTGGCCGCTAGCAGCGAAAATCGCACGGTTTTTGGCCGCTAGCAGCGAAAATCGCGCTGTTTTTGTCCGCTAGCGGCAAAAATCGACCGACTTTCGCTGCTAGCGTCCAAAAAAGGGGCTATTTTCGCCGCTAGCGCCCAAAAACCGAGCGATTTTCGCCGTTAGCGGGCAAAAATCGCGCGATTTTCACAGGTAGCGGAAAAAAAATCGGGCGATTTTCGCCGCTAGCGTCCAAAAATCGGGCGATTTTCGTCACTATCGGGGCAAAAACCGGCCGATTTTCGCCGCTAGCGGCCAACAATCGCGAGATTTTTTAATCAAGCGGCGAAAATCGCCCGATTTTTGCATTCCAGCAGCGAAATTCGCCTGATTTTTGCCCGCTACCGGCGAAAATCGCCCGATTTTTGCCCGCTAGTTGCGAAAATCGCGCTGTTTCTGGCCGCTAGCGGCGAAAATCGCGCGATTTTTGGCCGGTAGCGGCGAAAATCGCGCGATTTTTGCCCGCCAGCTGCGAAAATCGCACGATTTTTGGCCGGTAGCGGCGAAATTCGCACTGATTTTTGACCGCTAGCGGCGAAATTCGCACGATTTTTTGCCGCTAGCGGCGAAATTCGTACGATTTTTTGCCGCTAGCGGCGAAAATCGCGCAATTTTTGGCCTTTACCTGCGAAAACCGCGCGATTTTTGGTAGTCAGCTGCGAAAATCGCACGGTTTTTGGCCGCTAGCGGCGAAAATCGCGTGATTTTTGGCCGCTAGCGACGAAATTCGCGCGATTTTTGGCCGCTAGCGACGAAATTCGCACGTTTTTTGGCCGCTAGCGTTGAAAATCGCGCGATTTTTGGCCGCTAGCGACGAAATTCGCGCGATTTTTGGCCGCTAGCGACGAAATTCGCACGTTTTTTGGCCGCTAGCGTTGAAAATCGCGCGATTTTTGGCCGCTAGCGGCGAAAATAGCCCCTTTTTTGGCCGCTAGGGGCGATAATCGGTCGATTTTCACCGCTAGCGGCCAAAAACGGAGCGATTTTCGCAGCTGGCGGGCAAAAATCGCACGATTTCCGCCGCTAGCGGCCAAAAACCGCGCGATTTTCGCCGCTAGCGGCCAAAAACCGTGCGATTTCGCCGCTAGCGGCCAAAAATCGCCCAATTTTTGCACTCCACCGGCGAAATTCGCCCGATTTTTGCCCGCTAGCGGCGAAAATAGCCCATTTTTTGGCCGCAAGTGGCGAAAATCGGTCGATTTTTGCCCGCTAGCGTCGAAAATAGCGCGGTTTTTGGCCTCTAGCGTCGAAAATCGCCCGATTTTTTGGCTGATAGGGTCAAAAATCGCCTGATTTTTGGCCGCTAGCGGCGAAAATCGCCTGATTTTTTACCGCTAGCTGCGAAAATCGGTCAATTTTTGGCCGCTAGCGGCGAAAATCACGCGAATTTTGCCCGCTACCGGCGAAAATCGCACGGTTTTTGGCCGCTAGCAGCGAAAATCGCCCGATTTTTGGCTACTAGGAGCGAAAATCGCCCGATTTTTGGCTACTAGGAGCGAAAATCGCCCGATTTTTGGCTACTAGGAGCGAAGATAGCCCAATTTTTTGCCGCTAGCGGCGTAAATCGCCAGATTTTCGCCCGCTAAGGCGAAAATCGTGAGAATTTTGCCAGCTAGCGGCGAAATTCGCCCGATTTTTGGCCGCTAGGGTAAAAAATCGGGCGATTTTTGGCCGCTAGGGTAAAAAATCGGGCGTTTTTTGGCCGCTAGCGTCGAAAATCGGGCGATTTTTGGCCGCTAGCGGCGAAAATCGCCCAATTTTTGGGCCACTAGGGGAGAAAATAGCCCGATTTTTGGCCACTAGCGGCGAAAATCGCGCGAATTTTTCCCGCTAGCGGCGAAATTCGCGCGATTTTTGGCCGCTACCTGCGAAATTCGCCCGATTTTTGGCCGCTATGGGGTCAGGGGCCTTAACTATTACTCGTCACCTATCTTGGTGACGAGTAATCTTAACTTAACTAATCTTAATCTTAACTTAACTATCTTAACTTAACTCGTCACCTATCTTGGTTTAACACTCCAATAGGCGTCAAACGGGATGGGATACGAGGTCTACAACCCACGAGACCAACCCACAGACCTGTGTCTAGGAGAATATTAGTCTGTCTCCTATTCTCGGGCGAGGAGAAAGGGAGGGAGAACACAAGGCTCTCTCAACAGGAGAGAAGAGGTGACGGGATGATACCTGCTTGATGCCTGCTTGATGCCTGCTTGATGCCTGCTTGATACCTGCTTGATACCTGCTTGATGCCTGCTTGATGCCTGCTTGATGCCTGCTTGATGGGGTTCTGGGAGTTCTACTACTCCCCAAGCCCGGCCCGAGGCCAGGCTTGACTGGTTGATACCTGGTTGATACCTGGTTGATACCTGGTTGATACCTGGTTGATACCTGGTTGATACTCATGTGAGGAGCATCACATGCTCTTGTGACGAGCTCAACATGCTCTTGTGAGGTTGCTCTTTCAATCCTCTACTAGAATAATGCTCTAATAGGATAATTCTCTACTAGGATAAAAAAAATATACTCCCTGTGATCATTGGCATTGCTCGTGAAGATCAGGTATATATTCCCATTCTTATTTATACCTGGAGTATATCTTGTTATATAGGAGTTCTACTCCTCAAGCCCGGCCTGCTGCAGGCCAGGCTTGACTTTTGACAACTCAGTCCAACAGGCTGTTGCTGTAGGCAGCCCGCAATGTCCACCACCCACTGATTCGTCCGGTTCTCCTTCCTGGAGCAAGTTTTTTTTATCTGGAAACACTTCCAATTTTGTTCAGGCAATATTTCTGATTATTTTCTGGTAGGATACATATATATATACATGTATGCACACATGTACTGCATGTTGTTCCGTTTATAATTTATACACGACTCTTACACGTATAGTACAATAGACACCACAACGCTAGTACAACTCCAGCCCAATAAACTCGCCCCTCGAGGCAAAATTTAAAAATTTTAAATCCAGAATTAATGATGTGTTGTGTTCGTAGTTAGAAACAACGAACAGAACTTCGACAAGCAAGGACAAGTACAAAACAAAGACACAACAAACAAAAATAAAAACATTTTACCCCCCTCACCCCCCCCCCCCCCCCCCCCCTGGCAGAATGCCGGGAGAATGTTTAGCCATTGTGTCGGTCAAAATGGCCATTCTAACACAATGGGGCTGTGACCGTGTATTCACTGTGACAATAACAGCACACACACACACACACATTGGGGGGGGGGCTGATAGCTGAGTGGACAGCGCGCTGGACTCGTAATCCTAAGGTCCGGGTTCGATCCCCGGCGCCGGCGAGAAACAACGGGCAGAGTTTCTTTGACCTTCATGCCCCTGTTATCTAGCAGTAAAATAGGTACCTGGGAGTTAGTCAGCTGTTACGGGCTGCTTCCTGGGTGTGCGTGTGCGTGTGTGTGTGTGTGTGTGTGTGTGTGTGTGTGTGTGTGTGTGTGTGTGGTGTGTGTGTGTGTGTGTGTGTGTGTGAGTGTGTGTGTTAGAAATATATATGTAGTAGACATAATACAAGAAAAATAAATTTGTTAGAATGGCGGGGTCCAAGAGCCAATAGATAAATTCTGCCGACACAAATAGTAAATACAAATGGTTAATACACACGCACGCGCGTGCGTGGTACACGAACAAGGGGACACAGGTGGAAACACAGTCCCCGGATGAGCCACATAGCCATTAGTGGGAAGGTTGTTCAGTGTCAGAGTAATTAACAGATGGAATACATTAGGCAGTGATGTGGTGGAGGCTGACTCCATACACAGTTCCGTAAGTAGATGTGATAGAACACAATAAGCTTACGAACTTGTACACCAGTTTGACAGTTGACAGACGGGACCAAAGAGCCGAATCTCAACATACAAGCACAATTAGATGATTACAATAAGGCGAGTACTCATAGACATTGAAATAGCCCAGGGAGGAACCTCCGTCAGTAGGCCCACAGAGGAGCCTCCGTCAGTAGGCCCACAGAGTAGCCTCCGTCAGAGGAGCCTCCGTCAGAGGAGCCTCCGTCAGAGGAGCCTCCGTCAGAGTAGCCTCCGTCAGAGGAGCCTCCGTCAGAGGAGCCTCCGTCAGAGGAGCCTCCGTCAGAGGAGCCGCAAAGCAACAACAGGTAGGGAAGGGTGAGAAGGGAAGATAATTATCAGGAGAAAGCGCCATGCCATTACGACTATACAGCACTTGCAAGGGGTCAGGATAAGGATTTGGGATGGGACGGAGGGAAGGAATGGTGCCCAACCCCTTGTGGACGGTCGGGGGATAGTTGACGGACTTTGTCCCCTCACACACCAGGGAGGGTTCCGGTAGGATCAGGAGCCAGTAGGATCAGGAGCCAGTAAGGTCAGGAGCCAGTAGGATCAGGAGTCAGTAGGATCAGGAGTCAGTAGGATCAGGAGTCAGTAAGGTCAGGAGTCAGTAAGGTCAGGAGTCAGTAAGGTCAGGAGCCAGTAGGATCAGGAGTCAGTAGGATCAGGAGTCAGTAAGGTCAGGAGCCAGTAAGGTCAGGAGCCAGTAAGGTCAGGAGCCAGTAAGGTCAGGAGCCAGTAAGGTCAGGAGCCAGTAAGGTCAGGAGCGAGTAAGGTCAGGAGCCAGTAGGATCAGGAGCCAGTAAGGTCAGGAGCCAGTA